>NC_092707.1:266367453-266667453 GCF_047496885.1 Scyliorhinus torazame
GCGGAATCTGCATGTTCTCCTCGTGTCTGCATGGGTTTCCTCCAGGTGCTCCGGTTTCCTCCCACAGTACAAAGACGTGCAGGTTAGGTGGATTGGCCATGATAAATTGCCCTTAGTGACTTAAAAGGTTAGGAGGGGTTGTTGGGTTACGGGGATAGGGTGGAAGAGAGGGCTTAAGTGGGTCGGTGCAGACTCGATGGGCCGAATAGCCTCCTTCTGCACTGTATGTTCTATGTAGTGGCAAATTAGCATGGCCAATCCACATAACCTGCACATCTTTGGACTGTGGAAGGAAACCGCAGGAAACTCACGCAGACACGGGCAGAATGTGCAAACTCCACACAGTCACCCAAGGCCAGCGTTGAACCCAGATCCCTGATGCTGTGAGGCAGCAGTGCTAACCATTGTGCCACAGTGCTGCTCTTGCATCCATCAGACCCATATAGCATCTTTAGGATCTGACTTTTTCAACAGAAATTTGATAAATATTATCTGAGAGGTATCCTTGATCTGGGATTGTACCAAAAAGGGACTAGGATTATAATACCCCACAACACTATAAATTTATTTTTGTACATTTATGTTTAATTAACTTCCTAGTTGTCGGGTAGCTGAACCCTGAGTCTAAGCAAAATCCGTTGACATTCACTTTTCGGGTGCTAGAATTTGGGGAAATGCGAAAAGGCCAGTATCAGACAGACCTATACTCAGACATATGTTAGGGGTTTCAGGAAAGGATGAAATGAAAATCGCTTATTGTCACAAGTAGGCTTCAAATGAAGTTACTGTGAAAAGCCCCTAGTCGCCACATTCCGGAGCCTGTTCGGGGAGGCTGTTACGGGAATTGAACCGTGCTGCTGGCCTGCCTTGGGCTGCTTTAAAAGCCAGTGATTTAGCCCTGTGCTAAACCAGCCCCTATGCCGGGCGTACCAAAGAAAGATTAGCACCAAGATTTGTCTTTGATTGTTTATTTCCAGTCTTCGACTTTCTGCAATCTTCCATTGGTGTGCTTTTTTACTTAAAAAAAAACACATTTTATTAAGGCATTTATGGTTTTATAACAATAAACGATACAAATGTAAACATAATTCAGTGCGTAACACATCCTTCCATCTCCCATTGTTCCTGCCTACTCTAGACACAAAATAGCCTAACTCCCCCTATCCCCCCTTATTGAATCTGTTGACAGTTTAGTTTTCTCCTTAGAAGTCGATAAACGGCTGCCATCTCCGAACGAACCCTAAGGTTGGTCCTCTCAGGGTGAACTTAATTTTCTCAAATCTAAGAAACCCAGCCATGTCGCTAACACTCTTTTGCTTTTTATAAGCTTTTAAACTGGACACTGTGAGGTCTGAAGTAATGAGGTTTCATCACTCTAGAAAAAACCTGTGAAAGACCTCTTCATGAAAGATTAGCTCCATCACAGGTGAAAGGAACAAAATGACCTCCTTTATTGTAGCAATTTCTATTTTTCCAGAGCAACATGGTCAAAATCCTTTGGGCAAGTTTTGAACATAAACTGAAATCTCAGTAATCTGTGCTGCCATGTGGTAGCTGCAAGTACTAATTTCCTATTCTTCGTTTTGCTTGGATCTCAGTTTTGTTGACTCTTTTTTCCACAGTCTCCCTCTATCTTTCCCCTCTCATTAATTGCACCTAATTTCCTTGTCAACTTACCGGTGCTACCTGCTTTGATGATTGCACTGAAGAACTTGCTGCAAAACTCATTTGGGTTAAGCATTCACCTGAGGCATCACAAACTGAACATTATTGGATTGACCACCCATTTTAGGCAGCGTCAGGTAGTCAGCCCCATCACAGTCAATGGAATTAAGTATCACATGCTGATAACAAGCACTTCCGTCACCATTGAGATGGATTTCTACCTCTTAACCTTTGGGTGAAGTGATTGCTTTCCAATCGTGGTAAGGAAAAATTAGGAATCGCAGAGCCTAATTTTAAAAAGAACGCCTTGTGTTACCTCAGCAACCTCCGAAATTAGCTTTCAGCAAACTGCCTCTTAATTGAAAAGCAGCTTGCATGGAAATTGTTCTCATTACTCTTCAATTAATTGTGCTTGAGGAGATCCTTTGAACACCTTCAATCAAGCCATTAATCAGGTTTTTATCCTTTGTGCTTTCAGAACTTTGTTGAAAATTCTCTCGAAACCAGATGAAGAGTACTGTGAGTATTTTGTCCCTTTTATGAAAATAAAATAACTCTTGCAAGGTTTCAGGTTCTTTTGTCTTTTGTGTCATCCATTTCTTGATTGGTTTTGTCAAAATAATGCATGCTGATTACATCTTTCAGCTACTGGGAACCGCATGTGGAAACTAAATTAACACGGAGTTGAAATAACAATGATTTGAAAGGCTTTGTTTTAGTGATTAATAAACCTCTTGCAATATTTGGCTTGTATTAATGCAAATTGGTTTCATAATAGTATTCAGCACTCTAGGTGTAGAAGTGGCTATAGATTAGTTGGTAACACTCTTGTCTATGAGTTAGCGGGTTGTGGGTTCTTGTTGCATTCGAGATGTTAAGTACACAAATTAAAAACCAACACTTCAGCACGTTTCTGAAGGAGTCACACAGTTTCTGAGGTGAACGCAAAAGCTCCCCGACACTAATTTGAAGAAGAGCAGGGTAGTTATTCCTGATGTTCAAGCCAACATTTATCCTGTTGTGATATTGTGTGCATGCCATTGTAATGTAAACATGCTGGCAGAGCAAGAATTAGCGAGAGACTGGAGAATAGCACAGCCTACAGTATAATGTATAGAGTCACATGGCAGTAGTGAGGACAGCCTAGGAGAACACTTTGGAAGCAGCCTAGCATGCATGGTGAGCAGAACCATGTATGACAGTCATCTGGGATATGTAGTTAAAGACAAACAATAAATGGTTCCTGTTTAAAGACACAAGTCTCGAGATTTCATCGTTGAGAGACTGCCGCAGAAGTGAGACAACATTTCCCTCAATCAACATCACAAATTATCTAACCATTATCATATTGCTGCTTGTAGGAGCTTACTGTATGTAATTTGGCAGCTGCAATTCATACATTTTAACAGTGTATACACCACAAAAATGCTTGTAAAATGCTTTGGGAAACCCTGTGATCATGAAAGATGCTAGATAAGTACAAATTGTTATTTATTTTCATTTGCAAGGGGACAACTAGACATAGCAACAGATAATTGAATGTGGGTGACATTTAGAGTGATGATGCATGCAATTAAAGTTGTATCAGAACCATGGGCGAAATTCTCCCCAAACGGCGCGATGTCCGCCGACTGGTGCCCAAAACGGCGCCAATCAGACGGGCATCACGCCGCCCCAAAGGTGCGGAATGCTCCGCATCTTTGGGGGCCGAGCCCCAACATTGAGGGGCTAGGCCGGCGCCGGAGGGATTTCCACCCAGCTGGCGCGGAAATGACATCTCCGGGCGGCGCATGCGCGGGAGTGTCAGCGGCCGCTGATAGTTTCCCGCGCATGCGCAGTGGGGACAGTCTCTTCCGCCTCCGCCATGGTGGAGGCCGTTGCGGAGGCGGAAGGGAGAGAGTGCCCCCACGGCACAGGCCCGCCCGCGGATCGGTGGGCCCCGATCGCGGGCCAGGCCACCGTGGGGGCACCCCCCTGGGGCCAGATCGGCCCCCGCCCCCCCCCAGGACCCCGGAGCCCGCCCACGCCGCCTTGTCCCGCCGGTAAATAGCTACTCTAATTTACGCCGGCGGGACAGGCAATTTATTGGCGGGACTTCGGCCCATCTGGGCCGGAGAATCGAGCGGGGGGGCCCGCCAACCGGCGCGGCGCGATTCCCGCCCCCGCCCAATCTCCGGTATCGGAGACTTCGGCAACCGGCGGGGGCGGGATTCACGGCGGCCAACGGCCATTCTCCGACCCGCTGGGGGGTCGGAGAATGACGCCCAGGGTGTCAAAAATACCTACAGGCTGAGAAAAGGCTTTGTGGCACAGTGGTTAGCACTGTTGGCTCCCAGCGCCAGTGACCTAGATTCAATTCCAACCGCCGGTTCCTGTCTGTGTGGGGTTTGCACTTCCTCCCCTTCATGTCCAGGGATTTGCAGGTTAGGTGGATTGGCTATGCTATATTGGCCCAGTTGGAGATGCGGGGGTAGCGTGGGGTTTGCTCTTTCAGATGATCGGTGTAGACTCGATGGGCTGAATGGCCTCCTTCTGCACTGTAGGGATTCTATGAAAAGCCATTGCAGCCTTGCCATGGGGAAGAGATTTCAAATAAAAATGGAAGATGTGAAGACTGAGTCTAAAGTAGGGTGCCAACCCTCCAGAATTGGCCTGGAGTCTCCAGGGAGTGAAGATCAATCTCCAGAGTACTGCTCTGTGCATCGATGGAGAAAAATCGTCGGGACATTAAAAAAATATTGCTTTTGTTTGTCCTTTTCTTGAACAATTTCAAAATATTGAAATAGGGAGGGGAGGGAAGACTGACAGTCAATCATCAATCATTTATGGGTGACACGGTAGCACAGTGGTTAGCACTGTTGCTTCACAGCGCCAGGATCCCAGGTTCGATTCCCGGCTTGGGTCACTGTCTGTGTGGAGTCTGCACGTTCTCCCCGTGTCTAGGTGAGTTTACTCCAGGTGCTCCGGTTTCCTCCCACAAGTCCACAAAGACGTGCAGGTTAGGTGGATTGGCCATGATAAATTCTCCAGTATTGGCACGATGTCCGCCGACCAGCGCCCAAAACGGCGCAAATCAGTCAGGCATCACGCCGCCCCAAAGGTGCGGACTCCTCCGCATTTTGGGGGGCCGAGCCCCAACCTTAAGGGGCTAGGCCCGCGCCGGACTAATTTCCGCCCCGCCAGCTGGTGGAAAAGGCCTTTGGTGCCCCGCCAGCTGGCGCGGAAATGACATCTCCGGGCGGCGCATGCGCAGGAGCGTTAGCGGCCGCTCACAGCATCCCCGCGCATGCGCTGTGGAGGGAGTCTCTTCCGCCTCCGCCATGGTGGAGACCGTGGTGAAGGCGGAAGGAAAAGAGTGCCCCCATGGCACAGGCCCGCCCGCGGATCGGTGGGCCCCGATCGCGGGCCAGGACACCGTGGGGGCACCCCCCGGGGCCAGATCGCCCCGCGCCACCCCCCCAGGACCCCAGAGCCCGCCCGCGCCGCCTTGTCCCGCCGGGAAGGTAGGTGGTTTAATCTACGCCGGCGGGACAGGCATTCTAGCAGCGGGACTTCGGCCCATCCGGACCGGAGAATCGGTGGGGGGGGGGCCCGCCAACCGGCGCGGCGCGATTCCTGCCCCCGCTGAATATCTGGTGCCAGAGAATTCGGCAACCGGCGGGGGCGGGATTCACGCCAGCCCCCGGCGATTCTCCGACCCGGCGGGTGGTCGGAGAATCTCGCCCGTGCTGTTAGGTGAATTGGACATTCGGAATTCTCCCTCAGTGTACCCGAACAGGCGCCAGAATGTGGCAACTAGGAGCTTTTCACAGTAACTTCATTGCAGTGTTAATGTAAGCCTACTTGTGACAATAAAGATTATTTTTTTTAAACATTTTAAATTGGGTAATGAGTCTTTTTGCTTTCCAATTGGTGTAGGAAGGCAGAGCCTCACAAATTTGGATGTTTTAGCTGACTAATGGATGGAGCATGGGGACAAGTCATGTTGATGAAACCTCCAGGAATACATTTAATCACAGTTGGCAAGGCTGGTGCACATGCGAGGAAAAGTGTAAATCTAACAGACTGGAAGAGCTGTGAAAAGTAATAAAGGGATATATAAAAAGTTTAAAAAATGAATAGAAAAATACTTGCAAGTCTGTCAAAGATGACAGCAAAGGTTTCTATAAATAAATTGGGAATGAGAGTGGCAGAGGGGAATATTAAATATAGATGCAGATAAGACTATAATGAATAATGTGGAAATAGGCAGTTGCATTAATATGAATGATCAGAGACAGTCGCCATGGACTTGTAAAGGTAGGCCCTGTATTTAAATACCTATTTGAATTTTCTGAGATAATTAACATGGTGCACAAAAGAGTGGAAAGAACTAACTTAATTCTGTATAAGTATTTTAAAGATGGTGATGGAGGATGAACAAGATTGAAAATAAACAAATCTCCAGGACCATAAGTTTTTCTCCTAGGATAAAGATTTAGATCAGGGGCGAAATTCTCCGGAAACGGCGCGATGTCTGCCGACTGGCGCCCAAAACGGCGCAAATCAGACGGGCATCGCGCCGCCCCAAAGGTGCGGAATGCTCCGCATCTTTGGGGGCCGAGCCCCAACCTTAAGGGGCTAGGTCGGCGCCGGACGAATTTCCGCCCCGCCAGCTGGCGAGAAAGGCCTTTGGTGCCCTGCCAGCTGGCGCGGAAATGACATCTCCGGGCGGCGCATGCGCGGGGGCGTCAGTGGCCGCTGACAGCTTCCCACGCATGCGCAGTGGAGGGAGTCTCTTCTGCCTCCGCCATGGTGGAGACCGTGGCAAAGGCAGAAGGGAAAGAGTGCCCCCACGGCACAGGCCCGCCCGCGAATCGGTGGGCCCCGATCGCGGGCCAGGCCACCGTGGGGGCACCCCCGGAGCCAGATCGCCCCACGCCCCCCCCCAGGACCCCAGAGCCCGCCTGCACCGCCTTGTCACGCTGGTAAGGTAGGTGGTTTAATTTACGCCGGCGGGACAGGCATTTTAGCGGCGGGACTTCGGCCCATTCGGGCCGGAGAATCGCGCGGGGGGGCCCGCCAACCAACGCGGCGCGATTCCCGCCCCCGCCGAATATCCGGTGCCAGAGACTTCGGCAACCGGCGGGGACGGGATTCACCCCAGCCCCCGGCGATTCTCCGACCCGGCAGGGGGTTGGAGAATTTCGCCCTAGGAATTTGATGACATTCCGGTCATGATCTTCCAAAGCTATCTTGATTCAAGGATTCAGGGGAGATGTTGGTATGGTATTAATGCTCTAGACTAGAAATCCAGCAGTTCAGGGTAATGCTCAGGTTATGTAAGTTCAAATTGCTTGTGCAATTCGAATTTTATTAATTCAACTAAAAGAAAATCTGGAATTGGAAGTTGTCTCAGTAATGATGACCATGAAACCATTGTCTACTGTTGTAAGAACCCATCTGGTTCACTAATGTCCTTTAAGGAAGGAAATAGACCATCCTTCCCTGGCCTGGCCTATTTATGACTGCAGAACCACCGCAATGTGGTTGACTCTTAAGTGAACTCAAGGGCATTTCGGGATGGGCAAGAAATGTTGGCTTTGCCAGTGATGTCCACTTCCCATGAACAACATAAAAACTATTGGCTTGAAAACTGACAATATCTCTCCATTATTTAATTGGTGAAGAAGCTTCATGGAATTGTTATAAATCAAAATTATCAAATGAGCCACATAAGGTAGCATTAGATCTGTTGGCCAGACAATGAATCAAAGAGGAAGATTTTGAGGAACATCTTTTAAGGAAGAATGAGAGTTAGAGAGGTGGGCGAGTTTTAGAGAGGGGATTCCAGAGCTTAGGACTTGGCAGCTGAAGGCAAGGCCACCCAATGATGAAGTGATTAAAACTGGGCTGCTCAAGAGGCAAGAATTAAACGAGGGCAACAATCTCAGAGTGTTGTGGGGCTGGAGAGAGCGTAGGACCTTTAGTTTAAAGTCTGTTATGAGGAAGTTATTAAAAGCTGTTAACAGGGATTGAAGGTTGAAGCATTCATAAAATGAGTTGATCTGAGAAAGCCTGTATGGATTTGTAAAGGGTAAGTTATGTTGAATAATTTGAGTGCAATATATTAAAGAGTTGACAAGGGGGGGAAGTATTGAAATCATTAAAAGTTAGTTTGCATGTACAAAAATAATTAAGAAGGCTATAACTGGAATGCTGACCCTTGACAGAAACAGGGGCATGTTTAATAAGGGACAAAGAAATGGCTGAACAATTGAATACATACTTTGGTTATGTCTTCACAAAAGACGACACAAATCAGAAACCAGAAATGTTGGAGAATGAAAGGTTTAGTGAGAGGGAAGAACTGAGGGAGATCAATATTAGTAGAGAAATGTGCTGGGAAAATTGATGGCATTGAAGGTGGATAAATCCCCAGGGCCTGAGAATCTGCATCCAGAGTGCTTAAGGAGGTGGCTCTGGAAATAGTGGATGCATTGGTGGCCATCTTCCGGGATTCTATAGACTCTGGAACAGTCCCTGCAGATTGGAAGGTAGCTCATGTCACTCCAATATTCAAAAAGACGGGTAGAGAGAAAGCAGGGAATAATAGACCAATAAGCCTAACATCGGTCGTGGGGAAAATGTTAACATCGGTAGTGGGGACTTTATAGCGGAACATTTAGAAAGCAGTTGCAGGTTCATTCAGAGTCAGCATGGATTTATGAAGGGGAAATCATGCTTGACAAATTTGTTAGAATTCCTTGAAGATGTAACTAGTACAGTTGACAAGGGGGAGCCAGATGATGTGGTATCTTTGGACTTTGACAAGTCAAAGGTGTTTGACAAAGTCCCGCATAAGAGATTATTGTGCAAGATTAAAGCGCATGGGATTGGGGGAAATGTATTGAGGTGGGTAGAAAACTGACTGTCAGAGAGGAAGCAAAGAGGAGGGATTAATGGATCCTTTTCAAATTGGCAGGCAGTAACTAGTGGGTGCCACAGGGATCGGTGCTGGGACCCCAGCTGTTCACAATATATAGAAATGATTTGGATGAGGGAACAAAATGTAACATTTCAAAGTTTGCTGATGATAAAGTTGGGTGGGAGGGTGAACTATGAAGAGGATGCCAACATGCTAATATATTACCCATAACTGGATAAATCTTTAAAGATCTTACAGCATGATCTGGACAGGTTGGGCGAGTGGGCAAAGCAATGGCAGATGCAGTATAATTTGGATAAGTGTGAGGTTATTCACTTTGGAAGCAAAAACAGGAAGGCAGATTACTACCTGAACGGTTCTAAATTGGGAGAAGGGCGTGTGCAGCGGGACCTGGGTGCCCTTGAGCACCAGCCGCTGAAGGTAAGCATGCAGATGCAACAGGCAGTAAAGAAGACGAATGGTATGTTGGCCTTCATTGCGAGAGGTTTCAAGTACAGGAGCAGGGATGTGTTGTTGCAATTATACAGGGCCTTGGTGAGGCCACACTTGGAGTATTGTGTGCAGTTTTGGACTCCTTTTCTGAGGAAGGATGTTCTTGCTCTCAAGGTAGCACAGTGAAGGTTTACCAGACTGATTCCAGGGATTGCAGGACTGCCATATGAGGAGAGATTGACTAGGTTAGGATTGTTTCCACTGGAGTTCAGATGAAAGTTCAGATCTCATAGAGACATATAAAATTCTAACAGGACTAGACAGGGTAGATAAAGGGAGGATGTTCCCGATGGTGGGTGTGTCCAGAACCAGGGGCGAAATTCTCCGGTATCGGCGCGATGTCCGCCAACCGGCGCCAAAAACGGCACAAATCAGTCGGGCATCGCGCCGCCCCAAAGGTGTGGAATCCTCCGCATCTTGGGGGGCCGAGCCCTAACCTCGAGGGGCTAAGCCCGCACCCGACTGATTTCCGCCCCGCCAGCTGGCGGAAAAGGCCTTTGGTGCCCCACCAGCTGGCGCGGAAATGACATTGCCGGGCGGCGCATGCACGGGAGCGTTAGCGGCCGCTCACGTCATCCCAGCGCATGCGCTGTGGAGGGAGTCTCTTCCGCCTCCGCCATGGTGGAGACCGTGGTGAAGGCGGAAGGAAAAGAGTTACCCCACGGCACAGGCCTGCCTGCGGATCGGCGGGCCCCAATTGCGGGCCAGGCCACCGTGGGGGCACCTTCCGGGGCCAGATCGCCCCGCGCCCCCCTCAGGACCCCGGAGCCCGCCCGCACCACCTTGTCCCGCCGGTAAGAGAGGTGGTTTAATCCACGCCGGCGGGACAAGCATCCTAGCAGCGGGACTTCGGCCCATCCCCATCTTCAAATGAATTGGGTACTCTAAAATAAAAAAATATATAATCAGAGACTCCAAATAAACGGGGCATTTTTAAGTTGAATGCTGTAAGGATCAGTGCTGAGACTTCAAATATTTAGAACCATATTAATGACTTTGATGAAGAGACCAAGAGCCATGAATCTATGTTTGTTAATGATACGAAGTTAGGTGGGAATGCAAGCTGTGAGGAGGACACATAGGGCCAAAAGGCAGGTGAACAACAAGGTAGCAGGTAACATACAACGTGGGGAAGTGTGAGATTATTCACTTCGGTAATAGAAAAAGAAAAGCAGAATTTTTTGAAATGCATGAAATTTCTGAATGCTGATTTTGAGAGATTTGAGTGCACTCCTACAAGGAACTCAGAATGTTAACATGCATGTACAGCAGGAAATTAGGAAATCAAATGGCATATTGGACTTTATTGCAAGAGGATTGAGGTACAAGCATAAGAAAACCTGGGGTGAAATTATCCGGAAACGACGCGATGTCCGCCGACTGGTGCCCAAAACGGCGCAAATCAGACGGGCATCGCGCCGCCCCAAAGGTGCGGAATGCTCCGCATCTTTGGGGGCCGAGCCCCAACCTTGAGGGGCTAGGTCGGCGCCGGACGGATTTCCGCCCCGCCAGCTGGCGGGAAAGGTCTTTGGTGCCCCGCCAGCTGGCGCGGAAATGGCATCTCGGGGCGGCGCATGCACGGGAGCGTCAGCGGCCGCTGACGGCATTCCCGCGCATGCGCAGTGGAGGGAGTCTCTTCCGCCTCCGCCATGGTGGACACCGTGGGGGAGGCGGAAGGGAAAGAGTGCCCCCACGGCACAGGCCTGCGCGCGGATTGGTGGGCCCCGATCGCGGGCCAGGCTACCGTGGGGGCACCCCCCCGGGGCCAGATCGCCCCGCGCCCCCCCAGGACCCCGGAGCCCGCCCGCGCCGCCTTGTCCCGCCAGTAAGGCAGGTGGTTTAATTTACGCCGGCGGGACAGGCATTTTAGCGGCGGGACTTCGGCCCATCCGGACCGGAGAATCGAGGGGGGGGGGGCCGCCAACCGGCGCGGCGCGATTCCCGCCCCCACCGAATATCCGGTGCCGGAGACTTCGGCAACCGGCGGGGGCGGGATTCACGCCAGCCCCCGGCGATTCTCCGACCTGGCGGGGGGTCGGAGAATCTCGCCCCTTGTTACAATTATATAGACTTTGGTGAGACCACACCTGGAGTTCTGTGCACAATTTTGCTCTCTATATGATGGTAAGATTACACTTGCATTGGTGGCAGTACAGTGAAGGTTCACTACATTGGTCCATCAGTTGCAAGGTATGGCCTATGGTGGCGAGCAGAGTAAATCAGGCCAATGTGTTCTGGAGTTTAGGAAAATGCAATCTTATTGAAACATTCAAGATTCTGAAGGGGCTTGCCAGACGAGACATTATGAGGCATCCCGAACACAGGGTCACAACCTTAGGATAAGGGATGATCATTTAAGGCTGAGAAGAAAAATGTCTTCACTCAGGGGATGCGAATCTTTGGAATTCTCTGTGTATCGCATGGGTTGTGGATTAAGTCTGAAATCAACAGGTTTTTGGTCTCTCAGAGAATCATGGGCTGTGGGGAGCAGATGAAGAAGTAATATTGAGGCAGAAATCTAGCCATGAGGGAGGTGGCACGTTGGAGCAGTGGTTAGCACTGCAGCCTATGGCGCTGAGGACCCGGGTTTGATCCCGGCCCCGGGTCACTGTCCGTGTGGAGTTTGCAAATTCTCACTATGTCTGCATGGATTTCAGCCCCACAACCCAAAGATGTGCAGGTTAGGTGGGGATTGGCCACACTAAAATTGCCCCTTATTTGGAAAAAAATAATTGGGTACTCTAAATTTTTTTTTTTTTAAAGAAATTCAGCCATGATAGTATTGAATGGCGGAGCAAGTTTGAGAGGCCATATGCTACTCCTGCTCTTTGTTCTTATATTCTTATTACTACATATGGAGTACTGCGTTGTGTTGTGGGATAAAAAGGAATAATGTTAGTTTACATGGTCCTCTTGTCCCAGAAATCAGTTTATCCGATATCATTGTAGTGAAGGAGACCAAAATTGTACATGGTTCTCCAGCTCTGATTTCACTAAAGCCCTATATACTTGTAGCACAACATCCTTACTTCTATATTCCAATTCCCTTTCCATAGAGACTTTTAACTTACATCACAATTTCTAATTGCTTGCAATACCAACCTGGTAACTTCCTGTCATTCATATACAAGCATTCCTACATCCTTCTGAATACCAACATTTACTAGTCTTTCCCCTTCTGAAAAATAGTCGTCTTTTCTATTCTTTTCACCAAAGTGGATAATTTCTGAAGTGCCCATATCACATCTGCCACTTTCTTATCCTACGACTTAACCAGCGTATGTCCCTCTTGCAGCCTCTTGACACCCTCTTCACAGCTTATTCTCTCACCGAGCTTTGTTTCCTCAGCAAACGTAGATATCGCAGAATCCCAGAATTGCTGCAGTCCAAAAGGAGGCCATTCCGTCCATCGTGTCTGCACCAGTTCTCGGTTCGAGCAATTCAATAAGTGCTATTCTCCCACCATCCCACCGTAACTCTGCACACTCTTCCTTTCGAGCTGGACAGCCAAATTCCCTTTGGAATGTTACAATTGAGCCTGCCTCCACCACACCAAGGCGTTCAGATATCATTGTTAACGTCTTGATATATATGGTTAAGCAGTCTGTATTGGTTGCTGATCAGGCCTACTTTCATGCAGTCACCACTGAGAGCACGACAAACTGTGGATCTGAGAAGGTCAACAAGAATCTTCGAGCTGCACTGATAGTCGTATATTGTAGCTGTCGCATGAGGTATACTGACCTGGCTTTCCCTGGTAATTAGAGCTTCTGCATGTTTAGAAACCATTACCAGAAGTACACTCACTGGCATTTGGGCCCACAGATCCTCTGAAACAGCTGACCTTACTCAGTATTCCCACATCTTCCTCTAACAAGCTGGGATGGAGGGAGTTTCTGAGCAAACGTTTGTCAAAATCCAGCCTCAGCCAACACCTCGGAGAGGAGGGGAGAAAGTTGACTGGACTGTGCCAAAATTACCCTGACAATTTCCATGTTATTTTATTATTTGTGTTCTGTCTCTTTTCCTTGCAACCTTCCCTTACTGTGTGTTTCTTTCCCTGGTTGCAATGTTCTGAACATTGAATGGAACATAGAATTCTTACAGTGCAGAAGGAGGCCATTTGGCCCATCGCGTCTATACCAATCGTCTAAAGAGCACCCCACGCAGGCCAATTCCCTTGTCCTATCCCCATCTCACCTACACATCCTTGACTCTGAGGGGCAATTTAGCATAGCCAATCCACACAGACAGTCCGCCTAGGCCGGAATTGAACCCGGGTCTCTGCCACTGCGAAGCAGCAGTGTCAACCACTGTCTCACCTTGCTGCCCCTTCTGTTGTGGAGTCTCACTTCAGTGGCAAGCGCATAAGTAGGAGTGCTGTTCTCACAGGACGGTTGCTCACCTGTGACCTTGCGTTGTTAAATGTGCGTTAGCGAGGAGCTCACTGATCCTTGAGATAGGTGAAGGAAGGAGGTTGCCGCCCCCACCGTTACCTCATGAGGGTCACAGGGTCGGGCACCATATTGAAAGTGCCCCCGGGCAGCCTGCACTCTCCCTTCCACCCTGACCTGCCCACAACTACACTCTGCCCCATTAACCCTTCCTCGGTCATCCTACACATGTATTGCACTGCCACCACCCAGTCTCAAGCACAGGCCAGCATTTACAGACACTTGCAGCAGCAACTCACCGTTAATCATGGAAGAAGTCTACCTATCTCGTTGCAAACCACCTATTTGCTGTGAACATCCTACTTTCTCGCTGGCGGGGAACCTAATTCCAGCAGGGTGGCTTTTTAATCAGCATACATGACTTGCTGAGGAATGCAGAAGAGCTTCCCGACATTGTGGAACATCCTCCTCAAATTCGGCTCCCCGCAGTAATTCGTCACTGTTCTCCACCTGCTCCATGATGACATGTAAGATGTGATCCTCACCAAAGGAACCTCCACAGACCCAATCTGTATGAAAACTGAGGTCAGGCAGAGCTGTGTCATCGCACCATCTTCCTCACAGCAACACTCCATTCCACCACTTGAAGTTCCCTGCCGGAGTGGAGCTAACCTACTGGACATGCGGGAAACTGTTCAGCTGCTGATACCTCCAGACCAGAACCTAGACCAGCCCAACTTCTGACATTGAGCTGCGGTATGCAGATGACGCCTGTGTGTGCGCACACTCAGAGGCTGAGGTACAAACCATCGGTAACACAGTCACCAAGGCCTGTGAGAGAATGCGCCTCAGACTAAACATTCGGAAAACAAAGGTATTTTACCAGCCTGCTCCTGCCACACAAAACTGCCCACCTCCCCCCCCCACAAATACCAAGAACCACAGTGAGCCTCTGGGACAGTGTGGATTATTTCCCATACCTCAGAAGCCTCCTCTTGGCACGAGCAGATGTCAACGATGAAATCCATCGACTTCAATGCGCCGGTGCAGTCTTCGGATGCTCCCTAAATAAATGCAACATCCCCACCGACACGTGGTAATCGATTGCCATAGAACGCACAAACTGGAGAAGAAGCATCCGTGAAGGCGCCAATCACCTCAAGTGTCACAAGGTCGAGCACACGGGCCAAGAGTAAGCAGTGGAAAGACTGCGCAGAATCCAGAGTGTCCCACCCACCTCATCAAACACCACCTGCCAAATCTGTGGCAGAGTCTATGGATCCAGGATTGGACTACACAGCCACCGCAGAACCCCCCTTGCTGGAGTGGAGGCACGATATCCTCGACCCTGAGGGACTTCCCAAGAAGAAGACTGGGCATCTTTTCTGAAGATCTAGTTGTAAGGCAAGAATTAATGTTCACTGATGCTCAAGTCAGAATTGGAACTTAAATTGTTTAGTAGACCATACTGATTATTTGTTAGACTGCACATATATATATGGAAAGGGAATGCAGGTGGCACTGTGGCTTTGGATCAGAAGTGATTGTTGAACACAAAATTGGAATTGAAGAAGTCAAGACTTGCTTCCCAATTTTTAATTACTGAGGCACCATTGGAACTAAGCACTAGCAACTGAGGAATGGTAATGGACTGAATGGCCTCCCTTCGGTGCTCTCAGTCCTATGATTCTAAGGCACTTCCTTTTTTGGTGGGCATGGAGTTCAACCTAATTATCCACTCCTGTAGGTGGGCCTCTGCTCCCAGATGTCCCAGCGTTCAAACTCTTGGATATTTAGCTCAATTTGTAACCTGCCCAAAGACCAAACAGAGATCACTCTGTTTTGACTTATTGATGTCACAACAACAACAAACCTGTGCCTTCAGCTGCCCAGCCCTGAGCTTTGGAATACTCTCCCTACACCTCGGGCGCGATTCTCCGCTCCCGTGACTAAGTGCCCACGCCATCGTGAACGCCTTCGAGGTTCACGACAGCGTGAAACGGCCCCGATCTCGACCAATTCAGGGCCCGAAAGTGGGCTAGGATTCGGGCCGCGAGAAACTCGGGGGGCGTGTCGCGAAAGCAGCGTCGTCAACGCGTGCCGGGCATTGGCGCCACGTAAAAGTGGCGCCGCGTAAATGACGCGGCCGGCGCCGCTTAACTAGCGTAACTGGCGTCACCTGCGCATGCGTGGTTGCCGTCCTCTCCGAGGCCGCCCCGCAAGAAGATGTCGGGTGGATCTTGCGGGGCGCGGAGGAAAGGAAGTCCGCCTTCTGAGAGGCCGGCCCGCCGATCGGTGGGCACCGATCGCGGGCCAGACCCCTTTTGAGTCCTACCCTGGTGAAAGAACCCCCCTCGCCCCCCCCACCCCCACAGGCCACTCCCCCAGCGTTCCTGCGCTGTTCCCGCCGGCAGCGACCAGGTATGGATGGCGCCGGCGGGAAGCTGTCGTTTTGGGCAGGCCCCTCGGCCAATCCGGGCCAGAGAATAGCGGGTGTAATGGAGAATCGCCATTTTGGGTGTCCCGGGCGATTCTCCGGCCTGCGCCGCACAGAACTCGACGGGGCCGTTCTCGCCGCTTGGGTGAATCGTGGGAGGGCATCGCGGGGAAAAATGGCGCGCCAGGGGATTCTCACAATCGGCACGGGAGCAGAGAATCGCACCCCTCACCTCCTCTCCATCTCCTTAAAAGCCTCCTTTGGGTGAAGCTTTTGGTGACCGAATATCTCCTTCTGTGATGCAATGTTATTATTTTGTTTTATCATGCTCCTGTGAAGCACCATGGGACATTTTATTATGTCAAATGTGCCATATAAATACCAGCTGCTGTTCATTATGTTTATGGGGAAGCGGTGGTGTCATGGTATTCTCACCGGGCTAGTGATCCAGCGATCCATGGAAGATCAATTCTCAGCACAGCTGATGGTGAAATTCAATAAAAATCTGGAATTAAAAGTCTAATTGTTGTTAAAACCCATCTGGTTCACTAATGTCCTCCAGGGAAGGAAATCTGCGGTGCTTACCTGGTCTGGCCTACATGTGGCACCCGGCCCACAGGCTGACACTTAGATGCCCTCTGAAATGGCCTAGCAAGCCATTCAGTTCAAGGGTAATTAGGGATGGGGATAAATCCCTGGCTCGCCCAGCCAGCAATTGTCATTATCCCATGAATTAAAGAAAAAATAATGGGGTTTGTGTGGACGCGAGGGACTTCGAGGGTGAGAAGGGTGTTCCTGGAGCGGAGTAGGGATGGGGGGTGGCTGGCACTGCCCAGCCTCTGTGGGTACTACTGGGCCGCCAATGCGGCGATGGTGCGCAAGTGGGTGATGGAGGGGGAGGGGGCTGCATGGAAGAGGCTGGAGACGACGTCTTGTGAGGGTACGAGTCAGGAGGCACTGGCAACGGCGCCGCTGCCGCTCCCTCCAATGAGGTATACCACGAGCCCGGTTGTGGCTGCTACCCTCAAAATCTGAGGGCAGTGGAGGCGGCACAGGGGGGAAATTGGGGCCTCGGTGTGGACCCCAATACGGGGGAACCACCGGTTTGTCCCAGGGAGAATAGATGGAGGGTTCTCGGGGTGGCACAGGGCAGGGATAGGAAGGTTGGGGGACCTGTTTGTGGACGGGAAGTTTGTGAGCCTGGGTGAACTGGAGGAGAAGTACGGGCTCCCTCCGGGAACACCTTCAGATATTTACAGGTAAGAGCATTTGCCAGGCGGCAAGTGGTGGAATTCCCGCGGCTGCTGCCACGCATAGTACAGGACAGGGTGCTCTCGGGGGGGTGGGTTGGAGTGGGGAAGATCTCGGAAACTTACCAGGTGGTGCAGGAGGAGGAGGAGGCCTCGGTGGTGGAGTTGAAAGGTAAGTGGGAGGAGGAGTCGGAGGAGGAGATCGAAGAAGGGACGTGGGCTGATGCCCTAGGGAGGGTGAGTTCTTCCTCTTCATGCGCGAGGCTCAGCCTCATACAGTTTAAGGTGCTGCACAGGGCACACATGACTGGGACAATGATGAGCCGGCTCTTTGGGCAAGAGGACAGGTGTGTTAGGTGCTCAGGGAGTCCAGCAAATCACACCCATATGTTCTGGGCATGCCCAGCGCTGGAGGAATTTTGGAAGAGCGTAGTGAGGACGGTGTCGAGGGTGGTAGGATCCAGGGTCAAGCCGGGCTGGGGGCTCGCAATATTTGGGGTGGCAGAGGAGCCGGGATTGCAGGAGGCGAAAGAGGCCGGTATTCTGGCCTTTGCGTCCCTGGTAGCCCGGCGGAGGATTCTTCTTCAGTGGAAGGATGTGAGGCCCCCAAGCGTGGATTCCTGGATCAACGATATGGCGGGGTTCATTAAACTGGAGAGGGTGAAATTCGCCTTAAGGGGATCGGTACAAGGGTTCTTTAGGCGGTGGCAACCATTCTTGGACTTCCTGGCAGAACGGTAGACAAGGGTCAGCAGCAGCAGCAACCCGGGGGCGGGGGGGTGGGGGCTCTATTTTATTTTTGTTTATTTTCCTTGGGGGATCTGAGGGGGTGTATATGTTTGCTATGTTTGCTTTGTGTTATCTCGGGGTGTTAATTTATTATTTATGTATAGGGGGAGGGGGGCACGGGGGTTGTTTTGCTTTATCCTGTGTTTAATTCTATTGGGTTTCTTTTTCATTCTGTTGTTGATATTTTGTGAAAATCCTAATAAAAATTATTTTTAAAAAAATAAATAAATAAATGGGTATGTATATAAATATGTTTAACAAAGAACAAAGAACAAAGAAATGTACAGCACAGGAACAGGCCCTTCAGCCCTCCAGGCCCGTGCCGACCATGCTGCCTGACTAAACCACAATCTTCTACACTTCCTGGGTCCGTATCCCTCTATTCCCATCCTATTCATGTATTTGTCAAGATGACCCTTAAATGTCACTATCGTCCCTGCTTCCACCACCTCCTCCGGTAGCGAGTTCCAGGCACCCACTACCTTCTGCGTAAAAAACTTGCCTCGTACATCTACTCTAAACATTGCCCCTCTCACCTTAAACCTTTGCCCCCCAGTAATTGACCCCTCTACCCCGGGGAAAAGCCTCTGACTATCCACTCTGTCTATGCCCCTCATAATTTTGTCGACCTCTATCAGGTCGCCCCTCAACCTCCTTCGTTCCAGTGAGAACAAACCGAGTTTATTCAACCGCTCCTCATAGCTAATGCCCTCCATACCAGGCAACATTCTGGTAAGTCTCTTCTGCACCCTCTTTAAAGCCTCCACATCCTTCTGGTAGTGTGGCGACCAGAATTGAACACTCTACTCCAAGTGTGGCCCAACTAAGGTTCTGTACAGCTGCAACATGACTTGCCAATTCTTATACACAATGCCCCGGCCAATGAAGGCAAGCATGCCGTATGCCTTCTTGACTACCTTCTCCACCTGTGTTGCCCCTTTCAGTGACCTGTGGACCTGTACACCTAGATCTCTCTGACTGTCAATACTCTTGAGGGTTCTACCATTCACTGTATATTCCCTACCTGCATTAGACCTTCCAAAATGCATTACCTCACATTTGTCCGGATTAAACTCCATCTGCCATCTCTCCGCCCAAGTCTCCAAACAATCTAAATCCTGCTGTATCCTCTGACAGTCCTCATCGCTATCCGCAATTCCACCAACCTTTGTGTCGTCTGCAAACTTATTAATCAGACCAGTTACATTTTCCTCCAAATCATTTATATATACTACTGCAGTGATGTCAGAGTGTGGGTGGAGCTGGGCTGTCTGACAGCTTTTTACTTTTGTTTTAGGCTGTTTGCTGCAGGATGTGTTTTAGTTTCATTTTCAGAGCTGGATAGCTGCAGTCACAGCCAGAAGGGGTATTAGTCTCTCTCTCTGTCATCTAAAAACCGTAAATCGATCCTTTTGTGAGTTAAAACTAATAACTGCTCTCAGTAGTGACTTTAACCTGATGTGCTTCTGTTAAAAGTTCTTTTTTAAGTCTTATGGATGTTAAAAGGTAAGCTTAAAGGAGTACTTAGTGTTATAGTCTTTGGGGGTTATATTTGAATTAGTGGTTGCTAAGATGTTCACTCTATGTTTTAAAAAGGTTAACTTGAGTTCATAGAATAAACATTGTTTTGCTTTAAAAAATACTTTTCCATTTCTGCTGTACCACACCTGTAGAGTGGGCTGTGTGCTCCCGATACCACAATCTATTAAAAGTTGTGGATCAGGCAAACTTGATACACTTCTCTAAACCCTGGCCCATAACAGTTGTAAAATACACAACAGGTAGAGTTGATGAGAGAAAGGATTATGCCTGCTCATTGGAAGGATGGCCCTGCTTTCCTGCCTCGTCTGTGCCTTCAGACACTCTTAACTCTGGGGAAATAACATTGGAAAATGCAGAATTCCTTCTCACTATCAGGATGTGGAGAAAGTTTACATGAAAATGTGTTATTGAAACAGTAAGAATGGAAACATAAATTCAGGCATTGTGTGTATGTGTGAGGTCCTGGAAAAAGGGTCTGGGTCAAAACCATCTCGGGTTTATTACGGCCAATAAAAATCTGACATCAAATAGGCTGAACGTCAAGTTCCCACTCTTCTGGCATCCCATTTATTCCTGGCGCTCAATTAAGATAAATCTCATTTTAAGTATGCATTGTTCTCTCAGCCAGCAAGTTCTACTGTTTTCAGAAGATCCCTTTTATAACCGTTCTGGCGCTAGTGACCCATGTTCCATCAGTGTCCATTAACACAGGCCATCACTGCCCTCTGGTGCCGGGGATGCGTAACTCCACAGTTAGAAAGGAAAATTGATAATTCTGTTCCTCTGCAAGCAACAGAATTGTCGAGCGATCACCCACTGACTTCAAAGTATAACACACTGTTGAAACTTTGCCAGTAAATGATAATAAGAATTATGGAAAACTTTCACGTTTGAATCATTTGCTTTGTGCCATGATTTTATAAGAGTTTATATTCAATGTGCATATTGCAGAGCTTCATTCAGTACACTGTTTTCATTGTTCTGATCCTAGACTTTCCAGTTGTACAGTATAGAAATGATTGAAATAGCCTGACATTGGTTATAAATTTAAATGCTTCTACAAATATAGTGTGAAATATCTTCTCTGTGATCTGGGTCCCAAGGCAATGTGCTGTTACTCTCTCTTAAGACCCTGCCTTGAGTTTGCAAGCCACTTCGCCACAATGCATTTGATGTGGACCATTTTTTTTTTGAAGTTGCACAGGAAAAGAGAGAGTTCTAACAGTGGACCAGGGCTAAATGCTGCGAGCTGACAGAACCGACTGAGTTATCTTGTAACTAATGGATAATGATGCTTTAAACATCTGTCAAGAACTGCGGACATAGAGAGACCGATTTCCATGTTTCTGTCTTAGCTGAAAGATCAAGTCAAGTACCACTCAACTCTCCAGTCCAAGCTGCTTTGAGTGATTATTCACAATTCCATATGCAAATTCAGGCGGTTTGCAGGCGATGCAAAAGTGACAACAGAGGAAGATTGTTTGTTTGTAAACTGTAATTAAAGGAATGAAAGTGATTAAAGCAGGGGGATAAAAATGCAGTAGTTTTTGAGGGACCTTAAAGTACATCCAGAACTGTCGGTAATCTTTGCCAATGAAAGGGACAGGGCTGAAGAATTGACCGGGGAAAACAGCAAGAACTTGCATTTGTATTGCGCCATCAGTGGAGTAAAATGGCTCCTGGTGCCCAAAGGAGAAGAGACCATGAATGTAAAAGTCCACATTCACTTGACGCAGCAGTCCAGCACTCCCCCACCCCCCCATTCAGAATTACAAAAACAGAAAATACTGGACAATCTCAGCAGGTTTTGAGAAATGAAGAGCCTCAAAACACTAGCTCCCTTCTCTCTCCACAGATGTTGTCAGACCTGCTGAGATTGTCAGGCAGTTTGTGTATTTCTTTCAGCATCAGGTGGGCATTGCAATAATTCTGCAGGGAAATGAAGCTAATTTTCAAAGCACAGTTTATTGCCACTGCACTGGTATCTTCACAGCAGATGTAAATGGTTTGGCAATTGCCCCCCTGCTGATCCAGGCCCTAAAAGAACGACAAATACCCATGCGATCCAGGGTCATGGGCAGAAAAGTGTGCACCAAGGGCAGTTGGTACCCTGTACTTCTTGGTGACTTTGTAAGTCACACTGAAGCTAGTCCCGAGCCTCCAAAAATATAGAACATAGAACATAGAACAGTACAGCACAGTACAGGCCCTTCAGCCCATGACGTTGTGCCGACCACTTTTCCTAATCTAAGATCAACCTAACCTACATCCCTTCAATTTACTGCTGTCCATGTACCTGCCCAAGAGTTGTTTAAATGTCCCTAACGACTGTGACTCCACCACCTCTGCTGGCAGTGCATTCCATGCACCCACCACTCTCTGTGTAAAGAACCTACCTCTGACATCTTCCCTATACCTTCCTCCAATCACCTTAAAATTAAGTCCCCTTGTGACAGCCATTTCCGCCCTAGGAAAAAGTCTCTGCCACTCCACTCTATCCATGCCTCTCATCACCTTGTCCACCTCTATCAAGTCACCTCTTTTCCTTCTTCGCTCCAGTGAGAAAAGCCCTCGCGCCCTCAACCTTTCTTCATAAGACATGCCCTCCAGCCCAGGCAGCATCCTGGTAAATCTCCTCTGCACCCTCTCCAATATCCATTTATAAAAAACACAGAGCAGAGGTCCCACAACAGATCCCTGCGGGACACCACTGGTCACCAACTTCCAGGCGGAATACTTTCCATCCACTGCCACTCGCTGTCTTCTTTCGGCCAGCCAATTCTATATCCAGACAGGCAAATTTCCATGTATCCCATGCCCCCTGACTTTCTGAATGAGCCTACCATGGGGATCCTCATCAAACACCTTATTGAAATTCATTTACAACACATCCACTGCTCGACCTTCATCAATGTGTCTCGTCACATCCTCAAAGAATTCAATGAGGCTTGTGAGGCATCACCTGCCCCTCACAAAGCCATGCTGACTATCTTTAATCAAACTATGTTTTTCTAAATAATTATAAATCCTGGGCGGGATTCTCCTCCGGCGGAAGGAGGAGGAGGGATTTCCCGACGGCGTGGGGCTGCCCCACAATGGGAAACCCCATTGGCCGGCCGGCGTAACGGAGAATCCCGCTGGCAGGTCGGTGCTGTAAAGTGGCGTGGCGGGGCAGAGAATCCAGCCCCCTATCTCTCAGAATCCTTTCCAGTACTTTGCTCACCACAAATGTATGACTGACTGGTCTGTAATTCCTTGGGATTTCCCTATTCCCTTTCTTGAAAGGGGAACAAAATTCGCCTCCCTCCAATCATCCGGTACTACTCCAGTAGAGAGTGAGGACTCAAAGATCATCGCCAATGGCGCAGCAATCTCCTCCCTTGCTTCCTGTAGTAACCTTGGGTATATCCCATCTGACCCAGGGGACTTATCTCTCCTGATGTTTTTCTAAATTTCCAGCACATCCGCCGCTCTCCTCACGCTCTTTTACTCTGTGTCCCCGCCGCTCTCCTTGCACTCTTTTCCTCTGTCTCCCCGCTGCTCTCCTCACGCTCTTTCACTCTGTGTCCCCGCTGCTCTCCTCACGCTCTTTTATACTGTGTCTCTGCCGCTCTCCTCACGTTCTTTTAGTCTGTGTTCCTGCCGTTCTCCTCACGCTCTTTTACTCTGTGTCCCCGCTGCTCTCCTCGCACTCATTTATCTGTGTCTCTGCCGCTCTCCTCGCGCTCTTTCACTCTGTATCCCCACTGCTCTCCTCGCGCTCTTTCACTCTGTGTCCCCGCTGCTCTCCTCACGCTCTTTTATCTGTGTCTCCTCCACTCTCCTCGCACTCTTTTACTCTGTGTTCCCGTCGCCCTCCTCACGCACTTTTACTCTGTGTTCCCGCCCCTCTCCTTGCGCTCTTTCACTCTGTGTCCCCGCCGCTCTCCTCGCACTCTTTCACTCTGTGTCTCCGCCACTCTCCTCACGCTCTTTCACTCTGTGTCCCCGCTGCTCTCCTCAAGCTCCTTTATGTGTCTCCCAGCCGCTCTCCTCGCGCTCTTTTATCTGTATCCCCCTGCTCTATTCGCACTCTTTCACCTGTGTCCCCGCCGCACTCCTTGCACTCTTTCCCTCTGTGACCCCGCTGCTCTCCTCGCGCTCTTTTATCAGTGTCCTCGCCGCTCTCCTCACGCTCTTTTACTCTGTGTCCCCGCTGCTCTCCACGCACTCTTTCACTCTCTGTCCCCGCTGCTCTCCTCGCACTCTTTTATCAGTGTCCTCGCCACTCTCCTCGCGCTCTTTTACTCTGTGTCTCCACCGCTCTCCTCGCACTCTTTTTTCTGTGTCTCCGCCGCTCTCCTCGCACTCTTTTATCTGTGTCCCCGCCGCTCTCCTTGCACTCTTTTATCTGTGTCCCCGCCGTTCTCCTCGCGCTCTTTTATCTGTGTCTCCGCCGCTCTCCTCGCACTCTTTTATCTGTGTCCCGGCCGCTCTCCTTGCACTCTTTTATCTGTGTCCCCGCCGCTCTCCTCGCGCTCTTTTATCTGTGTCTCCGCCGCTCTCCTCACACTCTTTAATCTGTGTCCCCGCCGCTCTCCTCGCGCTCTTTTATCTGTGTCCCCACCGCTCTCCTCACACTCTTTCATCTCTGTCCCCGCCGCTCTCCTCATGCTCTTTTATCTGTGTCCCCGCTGCTCTCCTCTCACTCTTTTATCTGTGTTTAAAACGCTCTCCTCGCACTCTTTTATCGCTGTTCCCGCCGCTCTCCTCACGCTCTTTTATCTGTGTCCCCGCCGCTCTCCTCGCACGCTTTTATCTCTGTCTCCGCCGCTCTCCTCACGCTCTTTTATCTGTGTCCCCGCCGCTCTCCTTGCTTCTTTCACTCTGTGTCCCCGCCGCTCTCCTCACGCTCTTTTATCTCTGTCCCCGCCACTCTCCACACGCTCTTTCACTCTGTGTCCCCGCCGCCCACCTCACGCTCTTTCACTCTGTGTGAGTAAATTTGTGTGTTCATATTGCTGTTTGCATTGTCATGTACGGTTGATTTGACAGAAGCACATGCCTGGAGACATATGGAGAGAAATTTCCACTTTATGGATTCGCCCTTGACCTCATCTCAAATTCCAACGTCAGTGTGGTAGTTGCATAACACGGGAAGACATTGGCATGATTCTGGGCAATATTGTGGATGCCAGAAGATGCAGGAGAGGAGAAGAGGTGATAGATATTCATCATGGCTTTGCTGGTTAAAAACATTCCTGTTGAGTCCAATTTTAAATTTCCCAATAACTTTACAATTAGTTGACAAAAAGGGTGGCCTCACTTCCATCACCCACCTCCAAACCACCCTCCCATGCCAACTCCCACACCCCCCATGTCGCTGTGGCATATTAATCCAGCTTGGAGGTTAATACAATGTTGGGGACACTGAGGCAGAACAAATGGAGTTTATTGTGGACTACGCTATTCTCTCAGCACAACCTGTTGACATGGCATCCCTGTGGATCAAGTATGTACAAGATATACCCAGCCGTACTTTGGAAAGATGTTCTGGTTGGAACAGGGCGCGCAGACCAGATCTCCTGCCTCGCATTGCTCCCACCACCTGAGATAATAGCGGCTTTGTAACTTCAGCATTATAAGAATTTCAGAGCTCAGTACCTTCCTACCTCTACCCCCAATCTCTTCACCACAGCTGCATATATCAGACTCAGCATCATTCCTTTAACTACTGTTGACAGCTAGATTGTGTCTGGGCAGCCAATAAGCTGGCAGGTCCGATTCCCTCTGCAAAGCACTTGGGTCTATGAAGTGACACCACTTGGAGTGCAAAATTGTTTGGAACCACCCAGTATGGTGCAGATAGTTTTAAAAAATTCTTTCATGCAATGTCAGCGCCGCTAGTCAGCCAAGCATTTGTTGCCCATCCCTAATTGTTCTTGAAATGAGCACCTTGCTATTTCAGGGGGCAGTTCAGTGTCAACTGAGGGATTGGAGTCACATGTAGACCAGACCGGGTAAGGAATGCAGATTTCCTTCCCTAAAGGGCATTAGTGAACCAGCTCTGTTTATTACGACCACCGATTATAGCTGTCACAGCCACCATTACTGAGACTAGCTTTATATTCCAGAATTATTACATGTCCTCAGAGAATTAGCCTGGGTCTCCGGAGTACAATTCCAGTGACTGTACACTGATGTCACTATCTCCGCAAATATACGCTAGCTCTGTGACATGAATGTGTGCAGGCAGACTGTTTCTTGGGCTCTGATGGGATGGGTAAGATTGGATGGGACCAAAGCTATGACAGAGACATAAACCTGAGCGGAATGCTTCAGAACTGGACTTGTGGCAAAGGTGGGTAAAGCAGCTTTTGGAGGCAGCAATTGGTTCAGTGAATTACAGAACCATAGAATTTACAGTGCAAAAGGAGGCCATTCCTCCCATCGAGTCTGCACTGGCCCTTGGAAAGAGTACCCTGCTTAAGCCTACACCTCCACCCTATTCCCTTAACTCAACTTGACCTTTTAGACACTGAGGGGCAATTTATCATGGCCAATCCACCTAACCTGCACATCTTTGGACTGAGGGAGGAAACCAAAGCCCACGGAGGAAACCCACGCAGACACAGGGAATTGTTAGAGGAATGGGAGTTTGGGGATGTGATGATATTTGCAAAGATGAAGGGCTTGTGTTTTCAGAAGCGTGTGAGCGAGGCATATTTGAAAGGCGGAAGGGTGCGACTTGAGGAGAGGTAACCATTTACAATGGAACTGACATGGGGGGGGGGGGGTGAGGTACAGGAAGGGAGGCTGAGTGGTCAGCGGTCCACTGGGGATGGAGTCAAAAATGAACAACGGTGAGATCCATGGCGTTGAATATTGTAGAGACCTTGTGAAACACGAGTTGCGCCTTTTGCGCCTAACACCTGCTTCAGCTGGATGCCCATGGAGGAATCCGAACAAAGTGATGTAGTGGGCAGCACAATTCTGGCATAGAATGAGCACACACATGGCACCAGACACATGTAAAGTCATCTGTTGTAGGATCCAGTTTTCAGGCCATTGATCCTTCATTGTTGAAGTGCAGTTTTGCTGATTTATACGAGGTTCAGATTAGAAGTCGGTTTTCTATCATTCCCCCAAGGTAAAGCTTTATTAAGGTAAACGCTGTGGAAACGTCACTCTTAACTGGATGGTCAAGTAACCAATTTCTGTGCCATTAATCCAGCCACTGGAATTGCATCATTAACGAGCTTCATTCGGCCACTCACCCATAGCCTGTTACAACTGTTTTACTTCTGGTAATATTCTTAAATGATTTGATCAACAATGGATTAGCTGATTTACATTTATTACACATGGGGGATACTGTATGATAGATCCTATGCAACTCTGTTTTTGAATAACAGAGCCTGCGCATTACCTCATATTGAAGTAGATGGTGTCTGACGTTTATGGAACAGGTATGTGTTCTTTTCCGAGCCTCCTCCCATAAAAAGTCTGAGATCTGCAACCCCATCTCGTCACTCCGTCAAGGAAAGTTAGTGGAATCATCCATTTGATGAGAAAATAATACTACAAACCGAGAAATAAATTAAATCTGACCAGGTCACCTTACTGCAGCATTTTTGGACATGACCTAAGCTTCACAGATTTTGATGAGACATATTCAAGTGGTATTTTGATGTGTATAAAAGGGATTTTCCCGCTGACCCTGAGGTCGCTGTATTGGGATGCTTTGATGAGCAAAACTGAATGGGAGTGACTTACTGTATGATTCGGGATGGCGACAGCAAAACAAGAGTTAATCTGAAAGCGTTGAAGACAGAAACAATATTGCACTTTAATTCATGGCAGGAACAACAAAATGGATACAGTTTTTGAAAGATTGTAGCCATTTCTGGACCACGTGGAGAGTGGCGAAAAAGGAGAGCAACTGGGGGCTGCGCTATAATTGTCTTATAAATGATGCCACAGAGTGAGTAAGAGTTCTGCGTATTTTTCAGTAACAAGCAACCAATCACTTGTTTAGTCGGTGTTCTTCTTGTTTGCTTATTTGTCTTTTATTGGTACCCTGAGCATTTTTATTTGTTTGTTTGAGCACTCTGGATAGTCGCTCCTTGGGCGGGATTTTCTGGCCATGTTTTTCATTGCCAGAGGTGGCTCGCCATTGGCTGCCGGAGGGATCTTCTGGCGTTTTTTGCATTGCTCATCCACCTTCGTTTCGGCAGTACCGGAAGATCTCGTCGGCAGTGATGGCCGGAAAATCCTTTGTTGTCATTTAGTGTTTGCTTTATTTCATTACCTGCCGATTTCTATACCACTGATGTGTTTGTTTCACATTTTTGACATAAAGTGTTCATTATATTGGTTGTGAAAAAAAATTAAAGGTGATATATTTTTTTTAATGGATGAACTGAAATTTCTGAATGATCTCCCTGTATTCTGTTCCAATGGAAATAAATATTTGGCCTGCAATTTATGCTTTGCCGTAAAATAGCAATATTGAAGAAAGGTTGACCTTCTAGCATACAGAAAGCCAATGAGTTGCAGCAGATCTAGTTTTGGGGTCAACTAATCTGCCAAAGAAAACCTTGGGGAAAGTAAAATCTACGCAATCTGTGAAAGTTCAGTCCACTTTCCATATAATGATAGACTGCAGCTTTTGTGTCTTTAATTCCTGATATAGTGACTTCCTGGTCTCAACTGTCAAGAGGGATAAATTGGAGAAAGTGTCACCGAGACTTTTATCGCGCACACCCTCTTTAACAGTGAGGGAAGTATTAGCATCAGGTAGTTTTTTTGGAGCATAGCACGGAGAAACTCAAAATGGCGGTTTGAAATGAAATGAAAATGAAATGAAATGAAAATCGCTTATTGTCACAAGTCGGCTTCAATGAAGTTACTGTGAAAAGCCCCTAGTCGCCACATTCCGGCGCCTGTTTGGGGAGGCTGGTACAGGAAGCTGGTTTGGCGCACAGGAACGGAGATAAATTATGTTTTTTCTTCTGCCGGACCCAGCAATGCAAAATTTCTGCATTATCTCCATCTTCCCTGGTGAAAGGATTCAATTCAAATTATAACAACGCTGGCGCAGCACGTTGCTCACACTGTCAGTCCACTGAAAGTGATTGAAGAATGTTCTGGGGTTTTTCTGATTTGAACAGTGCCTATTGAAAAGGATTCCTCTGTCTCTCTCATTTCTCCATTGTTTTAAAGCACTTACTCCAGTTTTCAAAAGTCAGCCTGTGCCACAAATGGTCTTAACTGGATGGAAGAGGCTGCAACTTTCTTCTAGGCCTAGCAGGTTGCTATGGTAGCGGGGGTGGGTACATAAAGGTGACTGCTCCTTTGATTTCCTCTCCTGCCCTGTCGGGTCCCCCTCAGTAGAAGGACTGGATATTATTTATGGTTTGGGAAACCAGGGCCATTTCTGTTCAAACCCTTTTCAATGATTTTCTGAGGGAACAACAAGGACTTTCACCACTTACGTAATCAAGCCCGCTGGCTTAATTGGCCTTATTACAGTTAATATAGTTATATTAAAATATGCATACAGCATTAAAATATTGTAACTGTTATGTTTGTTATAAGTTAGGAAATGAATCACTTGAAGGTTAAAGGCAGGGGCAATGGGAGTGGTCAAATGAATAGACTAACACTTGAATTTGAAGGAATGAGATCTGCTGGCTCTTGCTGTATATTTTTGTATGCCCAGTTGAAAATGGTTCTTCATTGTTGCACATCATCCCAATTTCTCTTTCAACAGGAAAATGCCTATTTTTTTTTCCTGCATGTGGCCCACCGGATAGCTATATCATTTTGGATGCATTTGTTTGTAGACTTTTTTTTTAAATTCTCTGCTCGTGACCACCCATGTTAAGCAGGAGTCTCGGCCTGGCTGCTACTAATGAGATTTCCAAACCTCATCATCAGTCAGGCAGATGCACAGCCTTCCTTCAGAAATCTCAGCCACTGAAGCTATGATATTTTTCCAGTTTGTGCCGGATTCCCTTCCTCACCTTGATTCCTGTCAGAGTCACACATCTGCTGTTCAGGTCAGACAGAGGAAATGGTATTCCCATCTGCAGACTAAACTCCGAGATGTAAACATTAAAACTGCAGCGCAGGCCATGAACCGGGATTTGCGATGTTAGTCTGCTCTCTTCGGTTTAGTTTTCTGTGTTTCCAATGAATCTGTGGAAAAAGAGACATTTTTATTTTTGCTGCTGAGTAAAATTTGGCGGTCAATTAATGGTGATTTCAGAGGATTGAATCACATCACTGCTGAGAATTAGGTTGGCAATATTTCTGATTGGAAACAGCACTGTAACACGATTGAAAGATTTTATGCGGAATGGAGGGACAGAGGGGTTCATTGTACTGAAGTTCCTGTAATGCTGTGCCAGAATCGATACGGCAAGGGACGCGAGGTAATGAAGAAGGTTGGAGGGGAGAAGGGTTGCCTCCATAACCCTGGTTTTGGATATGCAGGGAGTGCAATCAAAGTTTGCAGATAACACGAAACTCAGGAAAGAAGTAAACAGCGAGGTGGGTAACAGGAGATGCCGTGGGCATAAACTGGTAGAATGGGTTGCCGTGTGGCAGATGAAATTTATTGCAGGGCAATGTGAAATGTTTCATTTTGGCAGGAAGAATGAGGAGAAGCATTAGGAACAAATAGCACAATTTTAAAGAGGGTGCAAGTGCAGAGAAACCTAGGGGTGTGCGGACATAAATCGTGAAAAATGGAAGGACAAGTTGAGAAGACTGTTCAAAGAACACGCAGAATCCTTGGCTTTATAAATAGTCATGATGTGGAGATGCTGAGCAGTGAGGGGAGCAGGCGAGGATAAACTTGATGTGGAGATGCTGGTGTTGGACTGGGGTGAACACAGTACGAAGTCTTACAACACCAGGTTAAAGTCCAACAGGTTTGTTTCGATGTCACTAGCTTTCGGAGCGCTGCTCCTTCCTCAGGTGAATGAAGAGGTCTGTTCCAGAAACATATATATAGACAAATTCAAAGATGCCAAACAATGCTTGGAATGCGACCATTAGCAGGTGATTAAATCTTTACAGATCCAGAGATGGGGTAACCCCAGGTTAAAGAGGTGTGAATTGTATCACCGAAAGCTAGTGACATCAAAACAACCCTGTTGGACTCTAACCTGGTGTTGTAAGACTTCGTACTGTGCTCACTCCAGTCCAACGCCAGCATCTCCACATCGTGGCTACCATCGACACCGCAAACTGCCGGCTCAAAGTGGAGAGCATCTCCAGGAAGATCGCGCATATAGACACTGACATTAAGTTTCTACAAAGATACAGGAAAACAGACAAGATCCCGAAAGGGCTACAGATCACAAACCCACTCAAGTCGACCTACAACACAGACTGCGCTGAGAGACTCTGCCGTCGCACCTCTCTCACACTCCTCAACCACCTCGTCCGCCAGCTCTACAGCAGCCGCCGCAACCTGGAAACCAAGATAGAGGCCATATTCTCAACTTGCGCTCAGGACGCAGCAGACCAGCTGCGGAACACCGCCAAACAGATGAGACAACAATACTATGCCACCTATATGCACACCAAGAACAGAAAGCTTGAGAAACTTGGCATCACCACCGGCAGCAACCAAGCCACCCCCGGTGCCACAGTAGAAAACAATACAGGGAAATCTATTGTTAACTTGTCAGACTACACCCTTCAACCAGACGAAATCGAAATCCTCAGCAGAGGGCTCAATTTCTGCACCACCACCAAAATGGACCCCATCAGTCTCGCTGCAGACACGGAGGAATTCATCAGGCGAATGAGGCTCCAGGAATTCTTCCACAGACCCCAAGAGGCCAACAGCGAACCCAAGCAGACTACCAATGAACCGGAACAGCAGACCGAGAGATCTGCGGTGCGGCAACCGAAGAGGAAAGAGTCGAATTGGACCCTTCCGGAAGGCCGCTGCCTTAGACTCGACATGTATGCTCAAGCCGTCAGGAGTCGCGTCAATGCCAGATTCATCAGTCGCATTCACAAGATAGCCCCGAACGTCACCCAAGCACAATGCAATGCCATCCGCGCTCTCAAGACCAACCGCAGCATCGTCATCAAAGCAGCAGACAAAGGAGGGGCCACTGTCGTACTGAACAGAACGGACTACTGCAAAGAAGTATACCGACAACTGAACAACCAAGAACACTACAGACAGTTACCCGCAGATCCGACCAAGGAACACATCTGCCAACTTAACAGACTGATCAAGACCTTGGATCCAGATCTTCAGAGCACCCTACGTGCTCTCATCCCACGAACCCCCCGCATTGGAGATCTCTACTGCCTCCCGAAAATACAAAAGGCCAACACACCAGGCCACCCTTTCGTTTCAGGCAATGGGACCCTGTGTGAGAACCTCTCTGGCTACATCGAGGGCATCTTGAAACCCATCGTACAAGGTACGCCCAGCTTCTGTCGCGACACAATGAACTTCCTACAGAAACTCAGCAACCATGGACCAGTTGAACCAGGAACATTCCTCGTCACAATGGACGTCTCGGCACTCTACACCAGCATCCCCCATGACGACGGCATTGCTGCAACAGCCTCAGTACTCAACACCGACAACTGCCAATCTCCAGACGCAATTCTTCAACTCATCCGCTTCATTCTGGATCACAACGTCTTCACCTTCGACAACAAGTTCTTCATCCAGACGCACAGAACAGCCATGGGGACCAAATTCGCACCCCAATACGCCAACATCTTCATGCACAAGTCTGAGCAGGACCTACTCACTGCACAGGACCTTCAACCGACATTATACACCAGATACATCGATGACATTTTTTTCCTTTGGACCCACGGCGAAGAATCACTGAAACAACTACACGATGACGTTAATAAGTTCCATCCAACCATCAGACTCACCATGGACTACTCTCCAAAATCAGTTGCATTCTTGGACACACTCGTCTCCATCAAGGATGGTCAGCTCAGCACTTCGCTTTACCGCAAACCCATGGATACCCTCACGATGCTCCACTTCTCCAGCTTCCACCCTAAACACATTAAAGAAGCCATCCCCGATGGACAAGCTCTCTGTATACACAGGATCTGCTCAGACGAGGAGGAGCATAACAGACATCTACACATGTTGAAAGATGCCCTCGTACGAACGGGATATGGCACTCGACTCATCGATCGACAGTTCCAACGCGCCACAGCGAAAAACCGCACCAACCTCCTCAGAAGACAAACATGGGACACAACCGACAGAATACCCTTCGTCGTCCAATACTTTCCCGGAGCGGAGAAACTACGTTATCTTCTTCACAGCCTTCAACACGTCATTGATGACGATGAACATCTTGCCAAAGTCATCCCCACACCCCCACTACTTGCCTTCAAACAACCGTGCAACCTCAAACAAACCATTGTTTGCAGCAAACTACCCAGTCTTCAGAACAGTGACCACGACACCACACAACCCTGCCATGGCAATCTCTGCAAGACGTGCCAGATCATTGACATGGATACCACTATTACACATGAGAACACCACCCACCAGGTACGCGGTACATACTCGTGCGACTCGGCCAACGTTGTCTACCTCATACGCTGCAGGAAAGGATGTCCCGAAGCGTGGTACATTGGCGAGACCATGCAGACGCTGCGACAACGAATGAACGGACATCGCGCGACAATCACCAGGCAGGAATGTTCCCTTCCAGTCGGGGAACACTTCAGCAGTCAAGGGCATTCAGCCTCTGATCTCCGGGTAAGCGTTCTCCAAGGCGGCCTTCAGGACGCGCGACAACGCAGAATCGCCGAGCAGAAACTTATAGCCAAGTTCCACACACATGAGGGCGGCCTCAACCGGGACCTGGGATTCATGTCGCATTACATTCATCCCCCACCATCTGGCCTTCGAAATCCTACCAACTGTCCTGGCTTGACACAATTCACACCTCTTTAACCTGGGGTTACCCCATCTCTGGATCTGTAAAGATTTAATCACCTGCTAATGGTCGCATTCCAAGCATTGTTTGGCATCTTTGAATTTGTCTATATATGTGTTTCTGGAACAGACCTCTTTATTCACCTGAGGAAGGAGCAGCGCTCCGAAAGCTAGTGACATCGAAACAAACCTGTTGGATTTTATAAATAGTGGTGTAGAATATATAACTCAGGAAGTGATGGAGCACCAATGCGAAAACAGAGATTTGGCTTCAGGTAGAGAACTGTGACCAGTTTTGAGCTCTATACTTAGAAATGATGTTATTTAGAGGATGCAGAGAAGATTTACCAGCAAGTTACCAGAGATCACATACTTCAGGTACATGGAGACTGGAGAAAGTGGAGCTGTGAAGGGTGATGGATACTGTTCAGTAGGCCTTAATAAAGTACTTCCATTCTTAAGTAGGTTCACTTTATGTATTTATTAATTACAAGAATTATGTGTGCATATATATATAGAATATATGTATATGCAGTAAAGGGTTCGAACAAGGAGCTGTCTCCATGCTTGCTTCTACACACTGTTCTGTCCAATACTACATCCTAGGTGTGGAGTTCTGTGTTCTCTTATATCACTGTGTGGGTACTGTACGCAGTCCCATGTGTGGTGATATGCCTATGGGCTATATCATAGTTGGAAGGTGTGCGACCTCCAACCAGCAGGTGGCGGTACAGGCACACCATGAATTCTTAGACCAAGTTCATGTGACAAGTGACTCCGATATAAGGGGAGACACATCCGGCCATCTGGAAAAGATTGAGAGGGTAATAAAATGTACAAGTGAATAGTCAGTGCTAGGTATAAGTTCCAGAGGAGTAGTTAGCAGACTCCATGATAACGTGCTCAGTATCAGATTGCTATCTTACCACACGAGACTCAATAAAAGATTCTGGTTTGGACAAGTCGAAGTGTTTGGAGGATTCCTTCATAAAGTACAAAGAACCAAGCACAACATTGTACCACGAGTGCTGAAGATTCAAGGATAGAGATGGCAGTGACAACATTCGGTATTTGGCTTGAAGACCATACGATCATAAGACATAGGAGCAGATTTAGGCCACTAGGCCCATCGAGTCTGCTCCGCCATTCAACCATGGCTGATATTTTTCTCATACCCTGGTCTGATGAACTGTAGCCTGAGGCCTTCCAATGCCTAAGAAATTGCTGAAGCTTGAGATGGACGGACTGAAGGCCCCCCACCAGCTTCAGATGTCCGGTAACGTCGGAAAGAACTGGCGGCTGTTCAGCCTGATGAAAGGGGGAATTGCGTTGCTGCTAACAATGGCAGGTCCACAAGCATTCAAACTGTACACCTCGTTTTTTGTTTGATAATGGGGAGGATCACAAAAAATTTGATGAAGCGATGAAGCACTTCTATAAGCATTCTTCCCCGAAGAAGAATGAAATGTTTGAGCGCTACATGTTCCGTATGCGTATCCAGAGACCTGCCGAATCATTTGGCCATTTTGTCACGGACTTGAGGCTGAAGGCCCAGTCATGCAACTTCAGTGACCTGAAATCTTTGGTAATCCGCGACCAAATTGTCTTTGGTTTAATGATGATAAGCTTCGGGTGATACTACTGTGAGAGGAAGATTTAGTAGCGGAAAAAGCAGTGAAGATTTGCGAGGGAGATAGCTGCACAAAGAATAGGCGGACTCTGCTCAAAACATTTTGGCGCCAACATGGAAGAAGAAGTCAGCACCTTGCGTGCTGTGACGCACATCATGAAGAAACGCACTCTCCACATAGTCCAGCTGGTCTGGGCGACCCCCGTGACCACCTCGTCATTGCTTACTCTGTGGAGAGTGGGGGTTTGGAGATGGCACATGTAGAAATTGAAGCTCGCGATACATCCGAAGATCAGCTACTGATTGAACCAGTGATGCAAGAAGTCGACCCAATCTTGAAAAAACTGGCCTCGGAGATATGTGGTGACTTGTTACAAGTCCTTGAAACGACTCCAGTAATTTACTCCCAAGCAGTCGATGACACCGATGACGAATGAGAGGAAATAGATGAAGATGCTGGATTACAGCGACGTGGAGATTGCAATAGTAGGCAACTCTGATACTGACTCTGAGGACGACCTAATGGTTATCTCTATACAGCTCCACAGACCACTCGCACATTTGTGAGTTTGATCAAGAAGACCCAGTGCCTGGATCAGCTCAGCCAGAAAGCACAGTCATCTCCAGTGATGAAGAGCAAGTCACCGATGCTCCAGCACGCCAAGAAGAGGTGAAACCAACAATCCCAGTTCCATCCTTCATGTCGGCACTAGAAACCGAGGTAATCCAGCATGTTGATGAGGCTGCAGAAGTGGACGTGGTTACACCACCCAGGGATGATGTGATGCCTAAACCTCTGCAAACATCTCAACACACAACGACAACCAGCGCCACGCCAGAGGCTGCTGCAAACAACCAAAACCAAGAGACACACCAAAATACATCACCTGAGCAGTAAGAGAAAAAAGAGGAGACTGGGAAAACTACCTCATCCCACTAACCAACCAGCAATGAAAGCAGTCGCAAGTCGCAAGCAACATCATGCAAGAAATCGGAAGAGAAAGCGACTGGTAAGACAAGTATGGCAGTCTTGGACACAAATCTTTCAAAGGCACAGGGCGAAGTGCAAGGGAAGCAAGACACCAGCAAGTAAACCCGTCTCCAATGAGGTGAGCAACAACTCAAAAGAATAAGAGATGTACAAAGGGAATGGACACTTGACAGGCACAGCATGTTTATGAACACTTTAGTAAAAATTGTTCACTTTACCCGCTACATATAATGAATGTATAAAGTTTAATGTTGATTGTTACCTGTAAAAAAAATTATCTTAATGTTTTGTGAGGAAGGGGGATGTGGTGATATGCCTATGGGCTATATCATAGTTGGAAGGTGTATGACTTCCAACCAGCAGGTGGCGGTACAGACACACCGTGCGGTCTCTAGACCAAGGTCATGTGACCCGTGACTCCGATGTAATGGGAAACACATCTGGCCAGCTGGAGAAGAAGATCGAGAGGGTAATAAGACATACAAGTGAATTTTCAATGCTAGGTGCATGTTCCAGAGGAGTAGTTAGCAGACTCCACGATAACGTGCTCTGTATCAGATTGCTATCTTACCACACAAGACTCAATAAAAGATTCTGGTTTGGACATGTCAAAATGTTTGGAGGATTCCTTCGTAAAGTACAAAGGACCAAACACAACACCATGTTAACCGTATGAGTGCCAGACGTTAAACTGCACCTCCCTTAAGTATTTATTCTATATTTAAAGTTATTCTATTTTTACCCCTTGCATTTACATTGTGATAGAATCCCATCTGTCCACCCCCACCCCCTTCAAATCTCTAAAGTTCAGATGGTCTTCAGGCTTTATGACCCTTTTATATCTCAATCGCACTATTGTCAGAGGAGTGGTGAGCTCAGTTGTTGCAGGTAAACTCTTTGTTTGGATGTTGTTCAGACATATAGGTATCTTTTCTGCCTCTTTTTCCATTCCTTGCTAATGAACCCCTTCTTTGGCAGTTGTGTTGACAGGTAGTTGTTCATTTATCCTATTTGTTCTGGGGAGAACAAACGCTGTGCTTAGCATTTTCCCTCCTTTTTTCAATCATGCAGCTCCTCGCATATGGAAGTTTATGTTTCACCAATGGAATTTTAATTCCCAATTGTTTCACAACTGTCGCCAAGTTTTTGATTACTTTGTTCTTTTCCAGTTGTTTTTCAAGCTTATTAATCTTTTCCTCAGCTCAGAAACATCTTTGGTGAGTTGAGTTGTTTTTGATTCAGAGTTACCTGCAGAACTCTTAAGCTTAACAACTTCACCTGGCTATTCAGTTCTCAGTAGAATCTTTCTTCCATGGCCACTCGCTGCTCCTTGGATCTTCAATCTGTTCCATGGAATTGAACTTTCCCATTTTTAAAGTCTGCAATTGCTCTTCTATACTGCACATCACATTCTTCATGTTGCTCAGATTGAACCAAAGTATAAGAATTTCACCCATTTTGTTAGCGAATGTTCCTTTCAAGCAACTGTTCTGATTCGTCCTAAATTTTTTCTCCTGTTCCCAGCATTTTGCACAGTGTTTATTGTTGGCCTCTGATGCTTGCTGTTCGTCAGCTTTTAATTCAAGATGTATTTTTATTGAATTTGTTTCGACAAGTTCATCATTTAGCATTTCAATCTTTTACGCTGATTAGTTCTTCCTTGGCAGAGTATAATTCCTCTGTGCTATTGTTGAAGCTTGTATTCTATAGTTGTGCTTCTGCTAATTGTTTTTGAGGCTCCTTACGCTCTTTTGAATGAATTTCTACTTTTTCTTGCCATTCCACGATCTTGATTTTCATCTTTTCATTTATCTCCTTGGAAACCTAATATTTCTTCAACTTTTCGTCAAATGTCCAACTATTTTACAGCTCTGTAGTCTCTTTCTTGTACCTCTGTGACACTTCAAATATGTGGTTGCTCTTGTCTTGAACAGTTTGGTTCATTGATGACTCTAATATCTCATGCAGGGCAGAATGGTGGTGCAGTGGTTAGCTGCTGCCTCAAGGCGCCGAGGTCCCAGGTTCGACCCTGGCTCTGGGTCACTGTCCGTGTGGAGTTTGCACATTCTCCCCGTCTTTGCATGGGTTTTGCCCCCACAAGACAAAGATGTGCAGGGTAGGTGGATTGGCCATGCTAAATTACCCTTTAATTGGAAAAAATGAATTGGGTACTCTAAATTTATATTTAAAAAAATAATATCTCATGCATTTCCAAGTGTATATACACGATTTGAATCTTGAGTTTCAAATCTTCCAATTCAGTTCTGATACAAACATTTTCTAACTTCATTTCATTTTTGTTTTACAGGGTTTGTTTATTTTGGGTTTCGTCATATAGCTTACTTTCATTCACAGCCAGTTGCTCGCTCTGCATTGTCAACTGCTGCTGCATTTCAGGTAATGTTTCAAATCAGACTTCTTGGAAGTTCTTTGCCTCTCTAGCTCCCTTTAGTAGTTTACTCGAGTCTTGTCTAGATTCAGATTACTTCATCAGCAATTTCACCAAACCAATATATAAAGGTATTAACCTGGGCCTTTTTTGACTTTCTAAATAGACTTGATATGAATGGATAGTTTAAGAGCTCTCTTCCCCAGGACGTACAATTTTCCCTTCGGTTTGATCCTTAGTTCAGTCCAGTTGGATTTTTGATATGTTCAGCTTGAAGGAGCTGTTGAAATCCAAGGTGGCACTGATATTTGTTTTAAGACAAAGGGTTTTCCAGCACTTCCCAGTTTAAGTGGGCTCCCACTGGTGTTTGTGCTCAGCCTTGAAAAAATTTTAAACAATGGCTGCTCGGCTTTAAGGTTACAAAAGTCTCGAATCATGGCCTTTTCTGGTCTTTAAATCAGGGGCGTCATTCTCCGCCGGCGGGAGTCTCCGTTTTGCCGGCGCCCGGGGGTTTCCCGACGGCGTGGGGCTGCCCCACAATGGGAAACCCCATTGACCGGCCGGTGTTACGGAGACTCCCGTCGGCCGGTCGGAGCAGAAATGTGGCGGGGCAGGCAGGAGAATTTCGCCCCTGATTCTTTCGTCGTGATTCTTCCAAATTAATTATTTTTTCTTTTTGGAGCAAGTACAGATGCCATACATTCAGGGCCAACTCAGGAATCTGGGGCTGGATTCTCCGCACCCCGACGCCCAAATTGTGTTCGGCGATGGGGCGGAGAATCCAGTTTCCCGCATCAAATCGGGACCGGCGCCACTTCAGCAATTCGCCGCCACCGCCCCCCCCCCCCCCCCCCCCCCCGCGAAAACCGACGTACTCAGGGAGTACGCTGTGCCTAGTATCCACCACCGGAGGCCATTGCCTGAGACCCGCTCCGCTATTCTCCACCCCCGACCGGCCAAATTCCTGATGGCGTGGATCACTCGTGGTCCCACCATTAGGGACACTCGCGAGTTGGCTGCAGACTCATTTGCGGCAGCCACAGTCGGGGCTGGGCCGATCAGAGGGCGGGGGAGCCTCGTTCAGGACTGGGCGTTATTGTGCGGGCAGTTCGGGTTAGGTGCGCGGCCGATTGGGGCACTATTTCCGCGGTCCAGGTCCGCGGTCTGAGTCCGCCATGGAGGACGCGTGGCCGTTGTAGGCCGCCGCCGTGCGCATGCATGGCCTCTGACCTGGAAGTGCGGGGGGCCGTATTGGCAGTTGGAGCTGCGAGCTCCATGACAGGTGCCTGCTAGTCCCCTGCAAGGCTGTGAATCTGTGGCCTTTTGGCGCCAGTTCTACTGCCATAAAAAAACACAGTTTTCACAACGGTGTGGGGAGATAGTCCCTGAAATGGAGAATCCAGCCCCTGGTTCCTCCGACAAGAGCTTTTAAATGACAATTTCTGACTATTGAAATATTGTACGTTTTTCAGGGCTTGCTGTATCCTGTAATTTTAAAGATTTAGCTCACCTCTGCAAGGTGTGTTGACTCTGCACTCCATGAACTGAAGCTGGACTTCCAAGAGATGCTATGGAGTCTTCTGCTGCAGTGAAGATTTTTTAAATTTCTGCCTTCAGCTTGCAAGCCTTTCTTGGAAGTTTTTTTTCTCTTGTTTTTTTCATTGTGTCTGCTTCTTAAGTTTTTCTTCAGTATTTTTCTTTAGTCTTGTGTTTTAGTTTGTTTCTGCAATTTCTGTGAGGTTTTCCATTCATTACAACAATATTATTGGGTGCTGGATACTCTTCAATAGTCTTAATGAATTCTCCATAGTCTTAATTAAGTTAAGCACGGTAGCACAAGTGATTAGCACTGTGGCTTCACAGCGCCAGGGTCCCAGGTTCGATTCCCCGCTGGGTCACTGTCTGTGCGGAGTTTGCACGTTCTCCCCGTGTCCGCGTGGGTTTCCTCCGGGTGCTCCGGTTTCCTCCCACAGTCCAAAGACGTGCAGGTTAGGTGGATTGGCCATGCTAAATTACCCGTAGTGTCCATAAGGGTTGGGAGGGGTTATTGGGTGGAAGTGAGGGATTAATGTGGGTCGGTGCAGACTCGATGGGCCGAATGGCCTCCTTCTGCACTGTTTGTTCTATGTAATCTATGTAATTAAGTAGAATGGCATGGTGACACAGTGGTTATCACTGCTGCCTCAAAGCACCAGGACCCGGGTTCAATTTCCTTGGGTGAGTGTCTGTGTGGAGTTTGCACATTCTCCCTATGTCTGCGTGCGTTTCCTCCAGGTGCTCTGGATTCCTCCCACAGTTCAAAAATGTGAAGGTTAGGTGGATACGCCATGCAAAATTGCCCCCTAATGTCCAAATGATAGGTGGGATTGTGGGATAGGGTGGGGGATGGTGCTAGGTAGGGTGCTCTTTAGAAGAGTCAATAGACTGAATGGCCTCCTTATGCACTATAGGGAATCTTTGTTTCTATGAACTGTATTTATTTATTAATGACAAGAACTGTGCACATATATATATATACAGTAAAGGGCTCCAGCTAGGAGCTGTCTCCATGCTTGCTTCTACACACTGCTCTATGCTACATTGACTCCGAGATGCGGATCACATGTTCTCTTACATCAGTGTATGGTCAGTCTTACACTCAACCCCACGTTAACATTATATGTGCCAGACCTTTACACTATTTTATCCTTGGAGCAGAGATGATTACGGGGGAGATTAAATAGAAATATTCAAAATGCTGAAAGGTTTTGATGGAGTAAATAGGATAACGTGTTTCCACTGGCTGATGATTCAGTAGACAATACAAATTCAACGTATTTGGCAAAAGAACTCGAGGTGGCATAAGGAGAAAAAAAAAACTTTGACCAGTTGTTGCGATCTAGAATTTGCTTTCTGAATGGCTAACGGAAACAAATTCAACAATACCTTTCAAAAAGGGATTTGATAAATAGGGGTGGGGAAAATTATGGGGAAAGAGCAGGTGAATGTGACTGATTGGATAGCTCCCTCAAAGTACTGGCCCAAGCACGATGCGCCAAATGACTTCCTTCTGTGCTGTATCATTCCATGATTCTATGAATTCCTCCATCCAGTTGTTTTTGGATCTCATCCATTGCTTTCTCAGAGCTTCTAAGGTAAAACAGAGAGAGAAATGTCAGAGGAATAGTCATCTGGTTCACTTCATAAAGAGTTGTTTATGGGAGCACGAGCAGCATGGTGCCTATTTCCTGACATGCTCAGTTGGGAATGGTTTGTACAGCAGGAAGGCCAGAGAAGAAGGGGTGAACATTATCATGCCTAAAATAATTTTTAAATGTATCCCATAAATTTTAGGTCAGGATGATTAACTCCTCAACCATCTTTGTGCAGCTTTCTAAACATATGTTTCCGAACAGTCTGTGGGCTGAATACTTTTATGCGATCTCACCCGGGATCATCAGAGAATGAGAGGAAATTCAGATGATAAGATCTAACACCATGGCACCAGTCTGAAATTTGACTCTTCCTGTCCCAGTGTTGATTGCCACTTTCCCAAACACTTGAGATTGGCTGTAGAGGAACGAGGCCCAAATTGCCCAATAAATTGCCATTGCCTCAAGGAACTGCATGTTGAGGGTCATCGCAGGCAGCACAAAGCAAGGGGAAAGGCACTAAGGTCCTCAGCCCTTCCCAAGGCCTTCTTGCCCTCCAGTTTGGGACACAAATTTACCTTCTGGAGGTCTCAGTCTCGGCTGAGATATTGCGCGGGAGCCTTGATAGAGTCTTTGGGATGCTACTTTCTCAATAAGATCTCTCCCAATCTATTGTGATGACCTGACATCAGTGACACTGGCTACTTGGCAAGCTCCCTCTTAGTATCAGGATTCCCATTCAGCCCTTGCTGGGTCTCAGAATGGCCTGCTCAGCACAAGAAAGTGAGTTGTGTTGGTTTTTCATTGGGGGCAGTAGTCCTGCTCCGCTGAAAAGAAATTCCGGAAATGACCACTAGTTATTCATAATGCTGCAGCTCATGTGTGGCATGTAGAAGGCAATGTCCCAATTGGAATCCCTGTGCAGACAGCCCAGGAGAAGCTGCAAAGATTGACTGTAGCTTTAGAGCATAGGTGATAAGTACACACAACCCTCCCTACCAAATTGAATCAAATCCCACTGCCTCTATAATGTTCAGTCTGATTATAGCCTAAAATGTAATGGCAATAGATTTTTCCCCATCATTGTGCCCCCAAGATGAATGTCACAATCTTGGCTGTTCAGTGGTGGTGGTTGTGTGAGGGAAGTAGCGGGATGGTAGAGGGACAGTCAATCTGGAGGCAATTGCTTTCCCCATAGTGTTGTCATTTGCCTTTACGAGATTACCGCATTACACTCTTCCTTTCTAGTGATGTCATCCTGCAATCCCTTAAAAGCACGAGGTACCAATCACTCATACAGAATTGGGTAAACACCTTGTGGGTTCATTTATTAAGACGAGGTGCATGGGAACTTTTATACAGAGGTATAAAGCTTGAAGTCATCAACAGCAGAGCTGTGTGGGTGTGCTCTGCTCAAAAGCAAAAGTCACACTAAAACTGGAGCTCATGACATACTTCCTTTCTAGTGATGTCATCCCTGACAATTACATCTGCGGGAAATGTATCCAACTGTACTTGCTGACTGAATGAATGGATCGGTTTGAGCAGTGGCTGGAGGTACTAAGAAGCGACACAGATAGAAGGTATAGAGACATGGTCACACCCAAGGTACAGGAAGAAAGATGGGTGCCCGCTAGACGGGGCAGGCAGTCAGTGCAGGAGTCCCCTGTGGCTGTGCCCCTTTCTAACAAGTATGCCCTTTTGGATATCACCCATCAGGTGATAGCAGCAGCAGTTGCCAGAGTGGTGGCACCATGGCTGGCCCTGCTGTACAGAGCAGGGAGGCAAAGCAAAATGGAGCAATGCTAATTGGGGATTCGATAGTCAAGGGCACAGAGAGGCACTTCTGTGGTCACGAAAGAGTCCCCAGGATGCTGTGTTGCCTCCCTGGTGCCAGGATCATGGATGTCTCAGAGCAGGTACAGGACATTTTGAAACGGGAGGGCAAACAGGCAGATGTCATTATCCACATTGGTACCAATGACATAGGCAGGAAGAGCAGCAAGGTTCCTGCAAAGTTTTTACAGGGAGTTAGGTAGTGTGCTAAAAAAGCACACTCCCTCCCCCCCACCCTCCCCCTCCTCCCCCCTGGGTTGCTGCTGCTGGTCATCTATCTTCCCTCTAACGTTCCGCTAGGTAGTCGAGGAACGGTTGCCACCGTCTGGTGAACCCTTGAGCTGATCCTCTCAGCGCAAACTTAATCTGCTCCAGTTTTATGAACCCCGCCATATCGTTTATCCAGGCCTCCAGTCCGGGGGGTTTTGCTTCCTTCCACATGAGTAAAATCCTACGCCGGGCTAATAGGGACGCAAAGGCCACGACATCGGCCTCTTTCGCCTCCTGCACTCCCGGCTCATCCGCAACTCCAAATAAAGCTAACCCCCAGCCTGGTTTGACCCGGACCTTCACCACCTTCGAGATCACTCCCGTCACTCCCCTCCAATACCTCTCCAGTGCCGGGCACGACCAAAACATATATGTGTGGTTCGCAGGGCTTCCCCCGCACCTCCCACACTTGTCCTCCACTCCGAAGAACCTGCTCAACCTTGCTCCCGTTATGTGTGCTCTATGCAGCACCTTAAATTGGATCAGGCTAAGCCTGGCACACGAGGAAGAGGAATTTACCCTGCTTAGGGCATCAGCCCACAAACCCTCCTCAATCTCCTCCCCGAGCTCTTCTTCCCATTTTCCTTTCAGTTCACCCACCAGCTCCTCCCCCTCTTCTCTCATCTCCCAGTATATCTCTGACACCTTGCCCTCTCCGACCCACACTCCCGAAAGCACTCTATCCTGGATCCCCTGTGTCGGGAGCAACGGAAATTCCCTCACCTGTTGTCTTGTGAACGCCCTCACCTGCATATACCTAAAGAAATTTCCCCGGGGCAGCTTGTACTTTTCCTCCAGCGCTCCCAAGCTCGCAAACGTCCCGTCTATAAATAAATCTCCCACTCTCCTAATTCCCAACTGGTGCCAGCTCTGGAATCCTCCATCCAGCCTCGCTGGGGCAAACCTGTGGTTGTTCCTAATTGGGGACCCCACCAAGGCTCCCAGCACACCTCTCTGTCGCCTCCATTGCCCCCAGATACTTAATGTTGCCGCCACCACTGGGTTCGTGGTAAATTATTTTGGTGAGAGCGGTAGTGGCGCCGTCACCAGCGCTTCTAGACTCGTCCCTTTACAGGACTTCATCTCTAGTCTTTTCCACGCCACTCCCTCTCCCTCCATCATCCATTTACGAATCATCGCCACATTGGCGGCCCAGTAGTAGTCGCCCAAATTCGGCAGCACCAGTCCCCCTCTGTCTCTACTACGTTGTAAGAACCCCCTCCTTACCCTCGGAACCTTCCCTGCCCAAACGAAGCTCGTGATGCTCCTGTCTATTTTTTTTTTAAAGGCCTTAGTAATCAGTATAGGGAGACATTGGAACACAAATAGGAACCTCGGGAGGACCATCATCTTAATTGCCTGCACTCTGCTCGCCAGTGACAGCGGCTGCATGTCCCACCTCTTGAGGTCCTCTTCCATTTGTTCCACCAGTCGTGTCAGATTAAGTCTGTGTAAGGTTCCCCAGCTCCTGGCTATCTGAATCCCCAGGTATCGAAAGTTTCTTTCCACTCTCCTTAACGGTAGGCCATCTATCCCTCTACTCTGGTCCCCAGGGTGTATCACAAAAAGTTCACTCTTTCCCATATTAAGCCTATATCCCGAGAAATCTCCGAACTCCCTCAATATCTGCATGACCTCTGTCATCCCCCCCACCGGGTCCGCTACAGAAAGCAGTAGGCCATCCGGGTAGAGTGACACTCGGTGTTCCTCTCCCCCTCTAATCACCCCTCTCCATTTTCTAGAGTCTCTCAGCGCCATGGCCAGTGGTTCAATTGCCAACGCGAACAGTAATAGAGACAGCGGGCATCCCTGTCTTGTTCCCCTGTATAGTCGAAAATACTCCGATCTTTGCCGACCCGTGACCACACTTGCCGTTGGGGCCCCATAGACCAGCTTTACCCAGCTAACAAACCCATCCCCGAACCCGAACCTCCTCAGCACCTCCCATAGATACTCCCACTCCACCTTATCAAATGCCTTCTCTGCATCCATTGCCGCCACTATCTCTGCCTCCCCCTCTACTGGGGGCATCATTATCACCCCTAATAGCCGTTGCAAGTTGACATTTAGTTGTCTCCCCTTTACGAATCCTGTCTTGTCTTCGTGCACCACCCCCAGGACACAATCCTCTATCCTCACTGCCAGCACCTTTGCTAGCAATTTGGCGTCCACATTTAGCAGTGAGATAGGCCTATAGGACCCGCACTGTAGCGGATCTTTATCCCGCTTCAAAATTAGCGATATCGTCGCCTCCGACATTGTCGGGGGTAGAGTCCCCCCTTCTCTGGCCTCGTTGAAAGGCCTTACCAACAACGGGGCCAGCAGGTCCACATATTTTCTATAAAATTCCACCGGGAACCCATCTGGTCCCGGGGCCTTCCCTGCCTGCATGTTCCCCAGCCCCTTGGTAACCTCGTCCACCCCAATTGGTGCCCCCAGGCCTTCCACCTCCTGCTCCTCCACCCACGGGAACCTTAATTGGTCCAAAAACTGCCGCATCTCCTCTTTTTCCTCCGGGGGTTGGGACCTATAAAGTCTTTCGTAAAAGGTCTTAAACACCTCGTTTATCTTCCCTGCTCTCTGCACCGTAGCTCCCTTTTCATCTCTAATTCCCCCTATCTCCCTCGCCGCAGTCCTCTTTCGCAGCTGATGGGCCAACAGGCGACTAGCCTTTTCCCCATATTCATATCTCATCCCCTGTGCCTTCCTCCACTGCGCCTCCGCCCTCCTAGTGGTCAGAAGGTCGAACTCCGTCGGGAGTCGTCATCTCTCCCTGTATAGTCCTTCCTCCGGGGCCTCCGCGTATTCTTTATCTACCTTTAAAATCTCCCCCAGTAATCTTTCCCTTTCCTTGGCCTCTATTTTCCCTTTGTGGTCCCTGATGGAGATCAGCTCTCCTCTGACCACCGCCTTTAGTGCTTCCCATACTACTCCCACTTGGACCTCCCCGTCGTCATTGGCCTCCAGGTATCTCTCGATACATCCCCGCACCCTTCCACAGACTCCCTCATCCGCCAGCAATCCCACATCTAATCGACAGAGTGCACGCTGCTCCCTCTCGTCTCCTAGTTCCAGGTCCACCCAATGTGGGGCATGATCTGAGACAGCTATAGCTGAATACTCAGTTTCTTCCATCCTCGAGATCAGCGACCTTCCCAAAACAAAGAAATCTATCCGGGAATACACCTTGTGAACATGGGAGAAGAAGGAGAACTCCTTGGCCTTTGGCCTAACAAATCGCCATGGATCCACTCCCCCCATTTGGTCCATGAACCCCTTAAGCACCTTGGCCGCTGCCGGCCTTCTTCCGGTCCTAGATCTAGATCTATCTAACCCTGGGTCCAACACAGTGTTGAAGTCTCCCCCCATTATCTGGTTTCCTACCTCCAGGTCCGGGATACGTCCCAGCATCCGCTTCATGAATCCCGCATCATCCCAATTCGGGGCATATACGTTAACCAACACGACCTCAGTTCCCTCCAGTCTGCCACTCACCATCACATATCTGCCTCCGCTATCTGCTACAATGCTCCTAGCTTCGAATGATACCCGTTTCCCCACCAGTATGGCCACCCCTCTATTCTTTGCATCCAGCCCTGAGTGGAACACCTGTCCCACCCATCCTTTCCTTAACCTAACTTGGTCCGCCACCTTCAGGTGCGTCTCCTGAAGCATAGCCACGTCTGCCCTCAGTCCTTTCAAGTGCGCGAACACTCGGGCCCTTTTAATTGGTCCATTTAGGCCCCTCACGTTCCACGTGATCAGCCGCACTGGGGGGCTACCTGCCCCCTTCCCATGTCGGCTAGCCATCATCCTCTCTAGGCCAGTCCCACGTCCCGGTTCCGCGCTCCCACCCGTTCCCCAGGTGGCACATTCCATCCCCGACCACCCTTTCTTTAACCAGTTCCTCTTTGATTTCTGCAGCAGCAACCCAGTTATCCTCACCCCTCCCCCCCCCACCCCCTCTAGATCCCCATCTAGCGTGATTGCTCCCCCCATATTACTTCCGAAAGTCAGCTGACTTCAACTGACCCCGGCTTCTCCCGCTCACTCCTTGACCCCCCCCGTGTGGGGAACTCCCATCTACCTTGCGCCTATCTTCCCGCCATCACCTTTCTGGCGCGGGAACAAGGACAGTAAGCCCCGTATTCTCTATAGTTGTCCCGCCCCTTGTGGCGCAGCTCCCTCTACCGCCCCACTCCCATTCCCCATCCCCCGCCTATTTCTCTTCTTTCCCCCCACCGGCGCCCACATTTCTTAGTGTCCCCCCCTTCCCAATTTACATCCCTATATACATCGACAGTGTCATTTCCCCTCTAACATAGTCCCTCAGTTCCGATCCAGTTTCTCATTTTTAATAAACGTCCATGCTTCTTCCGCCGTTTCGAAGTAGTGATGTCTCTCCTGGTACGTGACCCTAGTCGCGCCGGCTGCAGCATCCCGAACTTCACCTTCTTCTTGTGTAGCACCTCCTTGGCTCGATTAAAACTCGCCCTCCTTCTCGTCACCGCCGCACTCCAATCCTGGTACACCCGTACCACCGCATTCTCCCATCTACTACTCCGTACCTTTTTGGCCCATCTCAGAACCACTTCTCTGTCATTGAAGCGATGAAATCGCACGATTGTCGCCCTAGGTGGTTCTCCCGCCTTTGGTCTCCTCGCAGGGACTCGATGAGCCCCTTTCACTTCCAAGGGGCCCGAGGGGGCCTCAGCTCCCATCAGCGAGCTTAGCATCGTGCTCACGTAGGCCCCGCAGTCCGCTCCTTCCACTCCCTCGGGGAGACCCAGGATCCGACGGTTCTTTCTCCGTGCTCTATTTTCTAGGGCTTCAAGCCTTTCAATGCACTTTTTGTGGAGCGCCTCGTGCGTCTGCATTTTGACCGCCAGGCCCAGGATCTCGTCTTCGTTGTCCGTCACCTTCTGCTCCACAACGCGGAGCTCCGTCTCCTGGGTCTTTTGTGCCTCCTTAAACCCCTCAATTGCCTGTAGCATCGGGGTCAGCACCTCCTTCTTAAGTAGCTCCACACACCGTCTTAAAAATTTGTCTTGGTCGGGCCCCCATGTCGCCTGGGCTTTCTCCGCCGCCATCTTGCTCCTTTTTTCCTCCTGTCCCTATCCTCGAGGATTCTTCGCGATGTAGCCGCCGCCGCCGATATTTTTCTGTTTTGTTGGGGGGGACTCCCTGTTAACTCACCCCACACCGGGTTTCGTCCCGAAAAAATTCCCCGCTGGGGCTCTTGAAAGAGCCCGAAGGTCCGTTTGAGCTGGAGCCGCCGAAACGTGCGGCTTAGCTGGACATCGCCGCAACCGGAAGTCCAACATATTTATTCTCCTCCTTTTTCACATTTTCTCCCAAATTTACACCCACCAACAATAAACAATAATCAGCAACAAATATGTCAATCCCCATATCAATAACAAGGATCCCATCCTCCCACCAAACCCCAAACATTAGCCTGCATGTTCACATAAACAAATGACAAAAAGGAATTAGGAATCATCGATAGTCTCCATTAACACACACAGCCCCCCTCCCCCCAACCCTCCCACCCACATGCCCCAACTAATTTTCGATGTTATCCAGTTCTTGAAAGTGCATTATGAATAATGCCCATGAATTGTAGAACCCCTCCATCCTTCCCCTCAGTTCAAACTTAACCTTCTCAAGAATCAAGAATTCCAACAGGTCCCCCCGCCACGCCAGGGCACAGGTTGCTCTCCATCCCATCAGGATCCGCCTTCGGGCGATCAATGAGGCGAAGGCTACAACAGCTGCCTCCGCACCTGTTTCCAACCCTGGCTGGTCCGACACCCCGAATATGGCATCCTGGGGGCCCGGGTCCAGTTTCACGTGCACCACTTTAGAAATTACCCTAAAAACCTCCTTTCAGTAATCCTCTGGCTTTGGACAGGACCAAAACATATGAACGTGATTAGCGGGGCAGCCCCCCCCCCCCCGCAACGCTCACACACATCTTCTACTCCTTCAAAGAATCGGCTCATCCTCGCCCTCGTGAGGCGTGCTCTGTATACCACCTTCAGCTGTATCAGCCCCAACCTCACGCACGAGGTGGAGGCATTCACTCTCCGGAGCACCTCACACCAGAAACCCTCCTCCATATCCTCTCCCAACTCTTCCTCCCACTTTGCTTTGATCCTTTCCAATGGTGCCTTCTCCTCTTCCAAAATAGCTCCGTAAACCGCTGACACTACCCACTTCTCCAGTCCCCCTGTCGTCAGCACCGCCTCCAGCGATGTGGAGGCCGGCTCCTCCGGGAAGCTCTGTATCTCCTTTCTGGCAAAATCTCGAATCTGCATGCATCTAAACATTTCCCCCTGCTCCAGCCCATACTTCGCTTCCAGCTCCTTCAAACCTGCAAACCGACCCCTAAGAAACAAATCTTTTAGTGTCTTAATCCCCTTCTCCTCCCATTTCCGAAAATTTCCATCCCACCTCCCTGGCTCAAATCTGTGGTTCCCCCGAATCGGTTGAACCTGCCCCCAACCCGAAGTGTTGGCGAAACTGCCTCCAAATTCTCAATGAAGTTATTATTACCAGACTCCCTGAGTATTTCCCCGGGGCTATCGGGAGCGGCGCTGTTGCTAGTGCTTTCAATCCCGACCCCCTGCTCAAACTCTCCTCCATTCTGACCCACTGGGAATCAACCCCTCTGACCCAGCTCCACACCGCCTCCACATTCGCCGGCCAGCAGTAATACATCAGGTTCGGAAGACCCAAACCCCCTGCCTGCCTTCCCCTCTGTAGTAGCACCTTTCTAACTCTGGCCACCTTCCCTCCCCATATGAACAAAGTAATCCTTCCCTCAATCTCTCTGAAAAAAGCCTTTGGCAGGAAAATCGGCAGGCATTGAAAAATAAACAGAAATTGCAGCAACACGTTCATTATAACCGCCTGTACCCGACCCACCGATGACAGAGGGAGACCATCGCACCTTGCCAGATCGACTTTCACTCTCCCCACCAAACTACAAATGTTGTACCTGCGGAGCCCGCCCCCCCTCCCAGGCAACCTTCATTCCCAGATACCTAAAGTGAGTCCCTGCCCTATGGAATGGCAGCCCCCCCCCCCACCCCTGTCCCCACCTCCGGCAGAGATACCACAAAATACTCACTCATGTCTCGATTTAGTTTGTACCCCGAGAAAGACCCAAACACTCGAAGCAGCTGCAATATTCCCCCTATCAACACACTCGGTTCCAACACATATAACAGCAAGTCATCGGCATGTAAGGACACCCTATGCTCTGTCCTCCCCCACACTATTCCTTTCCATACCCCCGAACTTCTTGATGCGATGGCCAACGGCTCAATCGCGAGTGCAAACAGCAGGGGGGACATAGCACATCCCTACCTAGTCCCACGGTGGAGAGAAAAGTATCTCGAGCTGATGTTGTTTGTGTGGACACTTGCCCTCGGCTCCTTATATAGTAGCTTTACCCAGTTCACAAATCTTGGTCCAATCCCAAACTGCTCCAGAACTGCCATCACGTACCCCCATTCTACCCGGTCAAACGCCTTCTCAGCATCCAATGCCACAACCACCTCTGTTTCCTTCCCCTCTGCCGGTGCCATAACGACATTCAATACCCTTCTAACGTTTGAAAAGAGCTGCCTCCCTCTCATGAACCCTGTCTGATATTCACTTATCACCTTCGGGAGGTACTCCTCCAGCCTACCCGCCAGTACCTTCGCCAATACTTTTGCGTCCACATTCAGAAGTGATATGGGCCCATACGACCCACACTCCGTCGGATCCTAATCTTTTTTTAGCAACAGGGAAATCGATGCCTGCCCCAAAGTTTGTGGCAACACCCGCTTCCCTATCGCCTCTTCAAACATCCCCTCCATCAGGGGTGCCAGATTATCCTTGAATATTTTAGAATATTCCACCGGAAACCCATCCGGCCCTGCCACCTTCCCCGACTGCATCCTCCCAATCGCATCTTTTATCTCCTGCTCCACTATCACACCCTCTAATGTAGCTCTGTCCCCCTTCCCTAACCTCGGGTATTCCAACCCATCTAGAAATTCCTGCATCTCACGGTCTCCCCCAGGTGGATCTGACCTGTACAACCTCTCATAAAATTCCTCAAACACCTTGTTAATCAGATCCGGAGCCACCACCAACTTCCCTGCCCTATCCCTCACCTGAACAATTTCCCTTACCGCTGCCTCTGGAGCTGACCTGCCTTATCTCAATGTTCGGAAACTGCACCCCTTGCTCGTCTCAGTATCTTCCTGGTCGATAGGCAGTCAAAGCTCGCCTGTAGTTCCTTCCTCTTTTCCAGTTTCGCTGAGTCCCCATCTTCTGCATAACTCCTATCTACCTCCAACATCTCATCTATTGCCCTCTGCCACTCCAACCTCTCCTCTTCGTCCACCCTGGCCTTAAACGAAGTTACTTCAGCCCTCACCACCGCATTTAGAGCCTCCCAGCCAACTGCCTCCGACACCTCACCCGTACAGTTGAAACCTACATATTCCTCAATTACCTTTTCAATTTTGTCACAGAACACTTGGTCCCCCAAAAGTCCCACATCCAATTTCCACCCCGGCCTCTGCACTACCCCGTTCTCCAGTACCATATCCACCCAGTGCGGAGCATGATCTGACACTGCAATTGCCGAGCATTCCGACCCCTTAACCACAACCAGCAAAGCCTTCCCCATCACAAAAAAGTCGATCCGCGAGTATACCTTGTGGACTGCTGAGAAAAACGAGTACTCCCGTTTCCTTGGGTGAGGAAACCTCCAAGAGTCCACCCCTCGCATTTCCACCATTAGCCCAGCCAACGCCTTCGCCCCCCCCCTGATGGGACCAACGAGCGCAGCCGTGAACTGTCCAACCTTGGCTCCTGCACCAAGTTCCAGTCCCCCCCCACTATCAGTTTGTGTGTGTCCAAGTCGGGGATGGCCCCAAACACCTTCTTTGCGAATCACACATCATCCCAATTGGGACCATATACACTTAACAGCGCCACTAACCTCCCCTCCAGCCCCCCTGTCACAATCACATATCTACCCCCCTGATCTGCCACCACCTTCTCCATCTGGAAGCGTACCCTTTTGCTGACCATTACCGCTACCCCTCGAGCCCTTCCGTCAAATCCAGAGTGAAACACCTGACTAACCCAGCCCTCTTTAAGTCTCACCTGGTCCTTCACACTCAAGTGAGTCTGGAGCTTGATTTGATTTGATTTGATTTGATATTGTTGCTATTATGGAGACATGGTTAAAGGAGGGACAGGACTGACAGCTTAACATTCTGGGATATCAATGTTTTAGATGAGACAGAGTGGGTAGTAGAAAGGTGGGGTTGCACTATAGGCCTCTCAACAGCCAGCGGGATACAGAGGAACAGATATGTCATCAGATTCTGGAAAGATGTGAAAATGTGTTGGATGATTTTAATTTCCCCATATTGGCTAGGATTCACTTAATAATAATAATAATCTTTATTGTCACAAGTAGGTTTACATTAACACTGCAATGAAGTTACTGTGAAAAGCCTCTAATCGCCATATTCCGGCACCTGTTCGGGTACACAGAGGGAGAATTCAAAATGTCCAATTCAAGGGAGAATTCAAAATGTCCAATTCACCTAGTACCAGAGGTTCGGATGGAGAGCAGTTTGTTAGATGTGTCCAAGAGGGGTTTTTGATACAGTATGTTACTAGTTCAAACAGGGAGAGGGCCTTACCAGACCTAGTATTGGGGAATGGGCCCGGTCAGGTGACCAAAGTTTCAGTCGGGGAACATTTGGGGAATAGTGATCATAATTCCATAAATTTTCAAATAATCATGGATAAGGACAAGGGTGGTCCTCGAGTGAGAGTGCTAAATTGGGGGAAAACTAACTACAATTCAACAACTAGAATTCAGCAAGTGCTGGAGAATGTGATTGGGAGCGGCTGTGTGAGGATAAATCCACATTTGATGTGTGGAAGTCTTTTAAAGACCAGAGAGTGCAGGACAGGCATGTCCCTGCAAAAGTGAAGGACAGAAATGGCAGGATTAGGGAACCATGGATGACCGGGAAATTGTGAGACTAGTCAAAAAGAAAAAGGAAGCATACATAAGGTCGAGGCAAATAAAAACTGACCAAGCTTTTGAAGAATATAGGGAGAGTAGGAACAAACTCAAACAGGGAGTTAGGAGGGCTAAAAGAGACCATCAAATGTCATTGGCAAGCAGTGTCAAGGAAAATCCCAAGGCCTTTTATACATATATAAGGAGCAAGAGGTCGCTAGGGAAAGAGTAGGCCCACTCGAGGACAAAGGAGGGAAGTTATGCATGGAGTCAGAAAAGTGCGTGAGATCCTCAATGAGTACTTTGCATCGGTATTCACCAAGGAGAGGGACATGCCAGATGCTGAGGTTAGGGATGGGTGTGTGAATACTCCAGGATATATCAGCTTAATGAAGGAGGAAGTGTTGGATATCTTAAAACGCATCAAGGTAGACAATTCCACTGGGCCGGATGGGATATATCCCAGGCTATTGTGGGAGGCAAGAGAGGAAATAGCTGGGGGCCTTAACAGATATCTTTGCATCATCTTTGACCACAGGCGAGGTTCCACAGGACTGGAGAATAGCCAATGTTGTCCCTTTGTTTAATAAGGGAAGCAGGGATAATCCAGGTAATTATACGCTGGTGAGCCAGCCGTCAGTGGTGGGGAAGCTGTTGGAGAAGATAATGAGGGACAGGATTTATTCACATTCGGAATCAAATGGACTTGTTAGTGATAAGCAACATGGTTTTGTCCGGGGAAGGTCATGTCTTACTTGATAGAATTTTTTGATGAGGTGACAAAGTTTATGGATGAGAGAAGGAAAGGCTGTGGATGTCATCTACATGGACTTTAGTAAGGCATTTGGCAAAGTCCCTCATGGCAGACTGGTACAAAGGTAAAGTCGCATGGGATTCGGGGTGTGCCATCCAGATGGATAAAGAACTGGCTTGGCAACAGGAGACAGAAAGTAACAGTGGGAGAGTGTTTTTCAGAATGGAGATCTGTAACTAGTGGTGTTCCACAGGGAGCAGTGCTGGGACGACTGTTGTTTGTAATATCTATAAATGATTTGAAGGAAAATGTGGATGGTCTGATTGGCAAGTTTGCAGATGGAGCTAAGGTATGTGGAGTTGCAGATAGTGAAGGGGACTGTCAGAGAATACAGCAGAATGTAGATAGATTGGAGAGTTGGTCAGAGAAATGGCAGATGAAGTTTAATCCTGACAAATGCAAGGTGATGCATTTTGCAAGATCAGATTCAGGTGTGAATTATACAGTAAATGGCAAAACCCTTAGGAGCATTGAGATACAGAGGGATCTGGGTGTTCAGGTCCATAGTTCTATGAAAGTGGCAGTGCAGATGGATAGGTCACTGGCCGAGACATTGAGTACAAGAGTTGGCAGGTCAGGTTACATTTGTATTAAACTTTAGTTAGGCTACATTTGGAATATTGCTGGCAGCTCTGGTTGCCACACTGCCAGAAGGATGTGGATAATTTGGAGAGAGTGCAAGGAAGGTTTACCAGGATGTTGCATGGTCTGGAAGGTGTTAGCTATGAGGAGAGTTTGAATAAACTATGATTGTTTCATAGATTATCATAGATTATCATAGAATTTAAAGTGCAGAAGGAGGCCTTTCGGCCCATCGAGTCTGCACCGGCTCCTGGAAAGAGCACCCTACCCAAGGTCAACACCTCCACCCTATCCCCATAACCCAGTAACTCCACCCAACACTGAGGGCAATTTTGGACACTAAGGGCAATTTATCATGGCCAATCCACCTAACCTGCACATCTTTGGACTGTGGGAGGAAACCGGAGCACCCGGAGGAAACCCACGCACGCACGGGGAGGATGTGCAGACAGTGACCCAAGCCGGAATCGAACCTGGGACCCTGGAGCTGTGAAGCAATTATGCTATCCACAATGCTACCGTGATGCCCTTTGCATTGGAAAGACGGAGGCTGAGGGGAGACCTGACTGAGGTCAACAATATTACAAGAGGTATGGACAGGGTGAATAGGCAGAAGCTTTTTCCTAGGGTGGATGACTTAATTCCATGGGGGCACAGGCTCCAGGTGAGAGGGGGGAAGTTTAAGAGAGATGTGCGGGGAAAGTCTTTCATGCAGAGGGTGGTGGGTGTGTGGAACGCGTTGCCAGTGGAGGTGGTGGAGGGAGGCACACTAGCAACACATGAACGGGCGGGGAATAGAGGGATACTGATCGTTTGTGCAATACGTAGTAGTTCTAAATAAGGAATCTGGATCGGCGCAGGCTTAGGGCGGCATGGTGGCACAGTGGTTAGCACTGCTGCCTCACAGCGCCAGGGTCCCGGGTTCAATTCTGGCCTTGGGTGACTGTCCGTGTGGAGTTTGCACTTTCTTCCTGTATCAACGTGGGTTTCCTCCGGGTGCTCTGGTTTCCTCCCACAGTCCAAAGATGTACGGGTTAGGTGGATTGGCCAAAAGATTAGGTGGGGTTACTGGGTTACGGGGATAAGGCGGGGGTGTGGGCCTGGGTAGGGTGCTCTTTCCAAGGGTCGGTGCAACCCGTTGGGTTGAATGGCCTCCTTCTGCTCAGAGGGATTCTATGATTCTATGGTGGGCCGAAGGGCCTGTTCCTGTGCTGTCATGTTCTTTGATCTTTGCAATCCCTTCAAGGCATACTAAGCACATAGATAGGAAGGGAGATCTCAGAGCTGAGTTTTCCTGTGATCGGAAGCAAGTCACTTGGTAAGGGGATGGAACAGGACATACAGTCCACAGCCCTAAACAGAATAACATGAAATGCTCCGTTGGATAGATGGATCATGGTACATATTGCATAAACCATTGCAAGTACGTACATGAAGATTAACAGGAATTTGGGGCACAAAGTTTACATTTCTTGGCAAAACAATTTGAATTGATGAGACATTTAGTGAAGTGCCATTGCTGAGAATGAATGACTGCTAACGTTACTATTGTCAGACTTTATTCCTTTGGCTGGTTTTCAAAAGCATCTGATTGTATCTGTACTTCTTGCAGAAATTCATACATCTATTCTTTAAAATTAAATGTCAGAAGGTTGTGCAAAACTGTTGATTGTTTTGGATTCTCAGTTGGGGATTGAGTAAAGCTACCAGGCCCTCCGAGTTAAAATGAGTGCCTGCAAATCTTGTGCTTTGGCCCACAACAACAAATAATATGTCTGTTCATTTTATTCTTTGGATGGTTTCTTTTACGTTCAACATTCCCCTGCGTCTTGTGAAACTCTGATGCTTTTGGTACAGCTCTGCAAGCATTACCCACCTACCCCAGCACCTCATGCAGTTGGCAATCCTTCACTTATTAGTCTGTGGAGCCTGTCATGATATGCCAACATGCAGCTAATGAACACATAGAATAGGACACGACCAATGAGCAGTCAGGACACTCAATGAAGGTATCTCACTATAAAAGGGATGAGGCACTCACACCCCGCCTCTTTCCACAGACCAACATCTACAGAGTGAGACAGGGTGTATCCTCAGCATCACACCCCAGCACGTGGCTTAGAGCAAGGCTGGTTCAGTTCGACTGAGTTACTACATTTAGATTAGCAGAGAGTCGAACTCATTGAGAACTGTGCTAATAGTTCAATAAAACACATTGAACTCACTTCAAAGTCTGGAGCATCTTTTACTCAAAACTGCATCAAGTGGCAGCTTGTGTTATTCCAAATTACATAACACAACATGATACCAGGAGTCTGTTCAATCTAGTTAGTTCAACTCAACAAGATCCGTGACGACCAGTGAATGTATACCGACACATTGGAAAAGATTCAGGCTCCTCACCAGCTCAGGACCTCCGGCAATCTCAGTGCCAACTGGCGGACATTCAAGCAGAAATTTCAGCTTTACGCTGAAGCATCAGACCTCAATGGTGCGTCTGATGCACGGAAGATAGCTCTTTTCCTCACCACAGCGGGTGATGATGCCTTGGAAATATTCAACTCCTTTCACTTCGCCGAAGACCAGGACAAGACAAAGTTTCAGACCATCCTGGACAGGTTTGACAGCCACCGTGAGGTGGACACCAACGAAATGTTCGAGCGCTACATATTCAAGCAGCGATTGCAAGGTAAAGACGAATCCTTCAACTCATATTTAACTAACCTTAGACTGTGAGCACAATCCTGCAACTTCGGTGATATCACTGACTCCATGATCAGAGACCAAATCGTTTTTGGAGTTCACTCTGATCCTCTGAGAGAGCAGTTACTCAAGATCAAGCATATGACCCTGCCAGTCGCGATTCAAACATGCACAGTGCATGAGCATGCTGAAAATCGCTATTCCCAGTACAAAACGGCAGAAAATGATAAACTAGCCTTCCACAAGGCGGAGAAGGTGCAGGCCAACTCCCCGATGCAGCGCCTCAACATTGATGAAAGTGGCCATTTTGAGCGCTCTTCGCGGGGTCCGACGCATGCGCGATGCGAGCGGGATAACGAAGCGGCCGAAACCCGCACTGCGCAGGTGCAAACGTCTGAGAACCGCACTGCAGTCAGGAGCCAGCGCTCCCAATTCCGACGACGGCGCATCCGGAGTGTGCAACAACGCCTACAGGATTCTGATCCCGGCAGTGCAATGGATTCAGATGATGACTGCCTGGACGACGCCTACCGTGTGGGCATTATTTCAATGTGTGAATCCGCTACACCAGACTCATTGCAAGTCCAGTCTATCCTAACTGTGGATTCTGAGGACGAATGGCGAGCAGTGATGAAGGTCAACCACTGCCTGATCCAGTTCAAGCTGGACACAGGTGCCTCTGCCAACCTCCTCTCACAGGCAGACGTCAGACGCATTAAGAAGTCCCCCACGGTCATTCCAGCTGCCTGCAAGCTCCTGGATTACAACGGGAATGCCATCACGGAGCTGGGATCCTGCCATCTGCACGTGTCCAACCGACACATACAAGCATGGTTACGCTTTCAAATTGTTAAGCCGGACAGGGCATCCCTACTAAGTGCGCACGCCTACAAGCAGCTGAACCTCATTCAAAGAGTTTAAGACCATAAGACATAGGAGCGGAAGTAAGGCCATTCGGCCCATCGAGTCCACTCCACTATTCAATCATGGCTGATTTCAACTCCATTTACCCGCTCTCTCTCTCCATAGCCCTTAATTCCTCGAGAAATCAAGAATTTATCAACTTCTGTCTTAAAGACACTCAACGTCCCGGCCTCCACCGCCCTCTGTGGCAATGAATTCCACAGACCCACCACTCTCTGGCTGAAGAAATTTCTCCTCATCTCTGTTCTAAAGTGACTCCCTTTTATTCTAAGGCTGTGCCCCCGGGTCCTAGTCTCCCCTGCTAATGGAAACAACTTCCCTACATCCACCCTATCTAAGCCATTCATTATCTTGTAAGTTTCTATTAGATCTCCCCTCAACCTCCTAAACTCCAATGAATATAATCCCAGGATCCTCAGACATTCATCGTATGTTAGGCCGACCATTCCTGGGATCATCCGTGTGAATCTCCGCTGGACCCGCTCCAGTGCCAGTATGTCCTTCCTGAGGTGTGGGGCCCAAAATTGCTCACAGTATTCTAAATGGGGCCTAACTAATGCTTTATGAAGCTTCAGAAGTACATCCCTGCTTTTATATTCCAAGCCTCTTGAGATGAATGACAACATTGCATTTGCTTTCTTAATTATGGACCCAACCTGCAAGTTTACCTTTAGAGAATCCTGGACTAGGACTCCCAAGTCCCTTTGCACTTCAGCATTATGAATTTTGTCACCGTTTAGAAAATAGTCCATGCCTCTATTCTTTTTTCCAAAGTGCAAGACCTCGCACTTGCCCACGTTGAATTTCATCAGCCATTTCTTGGACCACTCTCCTAAACTGTCTAAATCTTTCTGCAGTCTCCCCACCTCCTCCATACTACCTGCCCCTCCACCTATCTTTGTATCATCGGCAAACTTAGCCAGAATGCACCCAGTCCCGTCATCTAGATCGTTAATATATAAAGAGAACAGCTGTGGCCCCAACACTGAACCCTGCGGGACACCACTCGTCACCGGTTGCCATTCCGAAAAAGAACCTTTTATCCCAACTCTCTGCCTTCTGCCTGACAGCCAATCGTCAATCCATGTTAGTACCTTGCCTCGAATACCATGGGCCCTTATTTTACTCAGCATTCTCCTGTGAGGCACCTTATCAAAGGCCTTTTGGAAGTCAAGATAGATAACATCCATTGGCTCTCCTTGGTCTAACCTATTTGTTATCTCTTCAAAGAACTCTAACAGGTTTGTCAGGCACGACCTCCCCTTACTAAATCCATGCTGACTTGTCCTAATCCGACCCTGCACTTCCAAGAATTTAGAAATCTCATCCTTAACAATGGATTCTAGAATCTTGCCAACAACCGAGGTTAGGCTAATTGGCCTATAATTTTCCATCTTTTTCCTTGTTCCCTTCTTGAACAGAGGGGTTACAACAGCGATTTTCCAATCCTCTGGGACTTTCCCTGACCCCAGTGACTTTTGAAAGATCATAACTAACGCCTCCACTATTTCTTCAGCTATCTCCTTTAGAACTCTAGGATGTAGCCCATCTGGGCCCGGAGATTTATCAATTTTTAGACCTCATAGTTTCTCTAGCACTTTCTCCTTTGTGATGGCTACCATATTCAACTCTGCCCCTGACTCTCCAGAATTGTTGGGATATGACTCATGTCTTCTACTGCGAAGACTGACGCAAAGTACTTATTTAGTTCCTCAGCTATTTCCTTGTCTCCCATCACTAGATTACCAGCGTCATTTTGGAGCGGCCCAATGTCAACTTTTGCCTCCCGTTTGTTTTTAATGTATTTAAAGAAACTTTTACTATCATTCCTAATGTTACTGGCTAGCCTACCTTCATATTTGATCCTCTCTTTCCTTATTTCTCTCTTTGTTATCCTCTGTTTGCTTTTGTAGCCTTCCCAATCTTCTGACTTCCCACTCTTTGCCACATTATAGGCTTTCTCTTTTGCTTTGATGCATTCCCTAACTTCCTTTGTCAGCCATGGCTGCCTAATACCCCTCTGATAACCTTTCTTTTCTTTGGGATGAACCTCTGTACTGTGTCCTCAATTACTCCCAGAAACTCCTGCCATTGCTGTTCTACTGTCTTTCCCACTAGGCTCTGCTCCCAGTCGATTTTCGTCAGTTCCTCCCTCATGCCCCTGTAGTTACCTTTATTTAACTGTAACACCTTTATATCTGATTCTACCTTCTTTCTTTCAAATTGGAGATTGAATTCTACCATATTATGATCACTGCCTCCTAAGTGCTCCTTTACTTTAAGATCTTTAATCAAGTCTGACTCATTACATAACACTAAGTCCAGAATGGCCTGTTCCCTCGTGGGCTCCATCACAAGCTGTTCCAAAAAGCCCTCCAGTAAACATTCAATGAATTCCCTTTCCTTGGGTCCACTGGCAGCATTATTTACCCAGTCCACCTGCATATTGAAGTCCCCCATGATTACTGTGACCTTGCCTTTCTGACATGCACTTCCTATTTTGTGGTGCATTTTGTGCCCCCGGTCCTGACCACTGTTAGGAGGCCTGTACATAACTCCCATTATGGTTTTTTTGCCTTTGTGGTTCCTCAACTCTACCCACACAGTCTCCACATCATCTGATCCTATGTCGTTTAGTGCTATTGGTTTAATTTCATTCCTAATTAACAAGGCAACCCCGCCCCCTCTGCCCACCTCTCTGTCTTTTCGATAGGTTGTGAATCCCTGGATGTTTAAATGCCAGTCCTGAGCCCCCTGCAACCATGTCTCTGTCATGCCTACCACATCATACCTGCCAGTCACAATCTGGGCCACAAGCTCATCTACCTTGTTCTGTACACTGCGCGCATTTAAATATAGCACCTTTAATTCTCTATTGACCGTCCCTTTTTGTTTTCTTAGTGTGGTGGACCTTGGTTTACTGAGCCTTTCCATACACTGTGTCATATTTTGTGGAATGGGGACGATCGTAACCTCTCCTGAGTTTTGTCTTTTCGTGCTTTTTTGTATTCCTAAGCAGCTACGCTTCCCACTGATTACTTCACCTCTTGGTTCCCTGACTTTCCCTTCCCCCCCAATCTTTAGTTTAAAGTCCTATTGACCACCCTATTTACTCTTTTCACCAGAACTCTGGTCCCAGCTCGGTTCAGGTGGAGACCATCCCAACGGTATAGGTCCCCCCTGTCCCAAAACTGATGCCAGTGTCCCATGAAAAGGAACCCCTCTTTCCCACACCACTCTTTCAGCCACGTGTTAACTTCCCTTATTCTTGCCTTCCTATGCCAATTTGCACGTGGCTCGGGCAGTAATCGAGAGATTATGACCCTTGAGGACCTGTTTTTTAATTTGAATCCTAGCTCTTTATAATCTCTAAACAGGTACTCTTTCCTAGACTTGCCTATGTTGTTGGTACCGACATGGACCACAACAACTGGATCCTCCCCCTCCCTCTCCAGTATCCTTTCAAGCCGATCAGAGATTTCCCGCACCCTAGCACCGGGCAGGCAACATACCATGCGGGACTCTTTATCCTGCTCACAAAGGATACTATCTATCCCCCTGATAATAGAATCCCCTGCAACTACAACTTGCCTATTTACTCCCTCTCCTTGAATGGCCTGCTGAACCATGGTGCCTTGGTCAGCTGACTCATCCTTCCTGCAGCCCTGTTCGCCATCCACACAGGGAGCAAGTGCCTCATCCCTGTTGGACAGGGTCAAGGGCTGAGGCTCCTGAGTTCCTGACTGCTGGTTCCCTTTACCTGCCTGACTTGCAGCCACACCCTGCTGTCCCTGGCCACTGGCAGGATTTAAACTACTTACTCTGACAGGTGTGACTGCCTCCTGAAACCCAGTGTCCAGGTAAGTCTCCCCCTCCCGGATGTGCCTCAGTGTTTGAAGCTCAGACTCCAGCTCATCAACTCTGAGCCGGAGCTCTTCGAGCAGCCAACACTTACTGCAGATGTGGTCGCTGCAGCTCGCAATGGGATCTGCCAGCTCCCACATCAAGCAGCTCAAGCAGATCACCTGACCAGCCATCACTAATTAATTAATTAGTTTAATTTAAGTTTACGAGTTTAGCTGTGTTTTTTTTTTAAATTTGGGGCAGATTTGCGATCAACCAATCAGATCACAGCTTCCCTCTGACATCACTTTTGGAAGGAAAAAAAAATGGAAAACAGGAAGTTACCGTTAGGTTTTTATACTCACAGAGACTCCTCCTCCTCCTCCGCACGGCTCCCAAAATTAGGCCCGAAGAAAGAGAGAGAACAAAACAGTAGGGAAAAGCACCTTCTCCCACTCTTCACCGAATTACCTCACTGCACCAAATTACCAAATTCTCACTCTGTCTGTGTCTCACTCACTCAGGCTGTGTCTCCTTGACCAGCGCAATGCTTACTAATGTGCGCTTTCTGTCTGTCTTTTATACAGACTTTAGGATGACTCACACTAAAACTTCAAAGAGAAAAAGACAATGTGTACCTTTGTGCCCCTTAACAGGCCTCAGGTGACTGCCAGATAACTGCCTCTCAGCAATTAGGGTGGGGGCAGCTTCAGCCAATCAGACACTAATCTACACACTGCACTTTTAACTGAAAAACAGCAAAATTAGATTAACCACTTACCTTTCCTGGTTACCTCACTGCACCAAATTACTAAATTCTCACTCTGTCTGTGTCTCAGCACCTGGTGTCTGTTTAAACCACAACATCCTCCCATGGTACCGTAATACCTCTACACAGCCAAGGAGACGTTCGTGAGGTGTTTGGTTGGGTATGGTCAATTTTCATGATTATGTCTATGGCCTGCCGACATCCACTGTCGAGACGGATCATAGGCCTCAGGTCCACATCATCCACAAAGACCTGAACGACATGACACTTCGGTTTGCAGAGAATCCTGCTTAAATTTCGGAGGTATGACTTCAACTTGCCTGGTACACACCTGGCAAGGAACTCATCATCGCTGATGCATTGTCCCACTCCGTCACCTCGCCCAGTGAGCTGCTAGAGATCATCCAGCACATTGAATCGCAGGTGCAGCTGTGTGCTAGCACTCTCCCGGTGACAGATGAGAAGGTAGTTCTCATCCATGATGAAACAGCCAAAGACCCCCTCTTGCAGTGCGTCATCCACAACCTCACCAATGGCTGGCAGATAGGGCAGTGCCCACAATTTTACAATGTGAAGGATGATCTGACAGTGATTGATGGTATCCTCCTCAAGCTGGACAGGATTGTTATTCCGCTCAATCTCCAGAGCTTGGTGCAGCACCAGATTCATGAGGGGCACCTGGGCGTCGGGAAGTACAGATGCAGAGCCCGGCAAGCTGTCTACTGGCCCAGCATCAGCCAGGACATCACGAACATGGTCCTGAACTGTCCATGAACCTGTCAGCGGTTCCAGCCAGCGCAGAGCAAGGAGACGCTCCAACAGCATGACATAGTGACCTCTCCGTGGTCCAAGGTTGGCATCGACCACAATCATGCGAATATTTCTCAAATTACTCTGACGTGCTGAAGCTCCCGGACCTCACCTCTCGGACCGTCATCAAAGCTTGTAAGGAGATGTTCTCAAGGCATGGCATCTCAATCACCGTCATGAGTGACAATCGCCCGTGCTTTAGCAGTCGAGAATGGTCCACGTTTGCCAGGTCATACAATTTCCAGCATGTCACCTCCAGTCCGCACTACCCGCAGTCCAAGGGAAAAGTCGAGAAAGGGGTGCACATTGTGAAACAGCTGATCAGCAAGACATACACCTTGCACTGCTCGCGTACAGGGCGACTCCATTGTCCACTGGCAGGTCGCCGGCTCAACTCCTGATGAACAGGGACCTGCGGACGACGCTTCCAGCCATGCACCTGCCCAACCTGGATCACCTCCCGGTGCTGCAGAAGATGCAGCAGCTCAGAAACCATCAAAAGCAGGGCGATGATGCCCATGCCACCGCAGACACTGTCAAGTTCAAGATACCGGATGGTGGGTGGTCTGCCCCAGCTGTCGTTGTTCGACAGGCCGCGACCCGCTCTTATGTTGTACATATGGCTGATGGATCCATCTTGAGAAGGAATCGACGGGCACTGCGGAAAGTTTCCTGCCCTCAACCACTTTCTCCTCCATTTCCATATGTTGAATTACCACCTCCTGATACCTCGCAACATGAGACCACCAGTCAGGCTTCCATCTCGCCTGTGAAGGCGCCGTCGTCCCCTCCACCACCTCTCCGGCGGTCCACCAGGATCAGATGCAAGCCTCAGAGGCTGGACTTGTGAACGTTTGTTTTGTTTGCTCTGTTCTGTTGTCAAAGAACAAAGAACAAGGAACAAAGAAAAGTACAGCACAGGAACAGGCCCTTCGGCCCTCCAAGCCCGTGCCAACCATGCTGCCCGACTAAACTACAATCTTCTACACTTCCTGGGTCCGTATCCCTCTATTCCCATCCTAGTCATGTATTTGTCAAGATACCCCTTAAATGTCACTATCGTCCCTGCTTCCACCACCTCCTCCAGCAGCAAATTCCAGGCACCCACTACCCTCTGTGTAAAAAACTTGCCTCGTACATCTACTCTAAACCTTGCCCCTCGCACCTTAAGCTCCATCAGTCACGTTGGACAGACTCATTCACTTGTAAATACATTCACATACGCCAACAAAACATAAAAAAGGGGAGATGTCATGATATGCAAACATGCAGCTAATGAACACATAGAATAGGACACGACCAATGAGCAGTCAGGACACTCAGTGGTGGTATCTCACTATAAAAGGGATGAGGCACTCACACCCCACCTCTTTCCACAGACCAACATCTACAGAGTGAGTATCCTCAGCATCACACCCCAGCACGTGGCTTAGAGCAAGGCTGGTTCAGTTAGACTGAGTTACTACATTTAGATTAGCAAAGAGTCGAACTCATTGAGAACTGTGCTAATAGTTCAATAAAACACATTGAACTCACTTCAAAGTCTGGAGCATCTTTTACTCAAAACTGCATCAAGTGACAGCTTGTGTTATTCCAAATTACAAAACACAACAGAGCCGGGACAAGTTTCCGTCTTGGCACCGCCCTTGTGAAGCTTTGCCCGCTGGGAGTGCACGTCAGAAATTCGGATGTTGTATTCCGCATCAGCAGCTTGAGTTCGGAATCTTGTCATGCTGTTACCTGATGCCCACTATTAGATACCTTCCAACGTGAGTCACTGGATTAAAATGTTTCTCTCTCTCTCTTTCCCAGAAGAGCTGAGCCCTAACTATGAGCAGAACTCAACATGACACTTTCTTGAGCTGGACAGTCGGTTCCATCTTGAAGCACATTTCCCAACGAGAGACTTTGAAGTGGCACCTTTACCCATTCAAAGCAAAGCTTCAATAATGTGAAAAGCCACAATAAATGTACACAAGAGCAGCTGCAATATTGTGGTTGGACAAACCTGTTCAACATTTCAAAGGCTGATTATGTTCTATCATTGTAAATGTAATTTGCTTTAAACCCCGAAGGTTGGACCTTATTTTTAAAAAAACAGATCTTAATCTGCTAACCATTTTACTGCCAGAGTCAATGAAAGGTTTCTGTTTTGGAAGCGTTTGCTTTGAAGTAATTCATTTCCAAATAAGATCAGGCATTTGGTAATGATTTATTTCTATTTGGACAACTGGTGAGCAGAGAAGAGAAATGGAGGGTTTGGATACAGAGTATTCATATGAAATGACTGAGATTTTCAGCTGGGCTTTAGTGACCATTTTTTATATTGGCAGCGCCTCATGCTCCTGTTTATTTTATATTACAGCGTTAGAAAGACATCATCTCACATCTCCAGCCATGAGGCTGTGGTTCGTATTCTTAAAAAGTAAAAAGTACTAAAACAACACAGTGTAGTCCATTCACTTAAAGATTTATGTGCAGTTCCCTTTCATTTTAGATTCGATGCTGAAGAACTTATTTGGCCAATAAGAAGTTAGGGGGCAGATTTCCATGGCCCAAGTTCACACGGCAGCGGGCAACAGAGGTGGAAATGGGATGGGTGATCGTTCTGATGGCCCCCCCCCCCCTCACCCTGAAACTCATTGCATACTTTCGGCATACCAGAACTGCTGTAGTGGTAGCCAGGAGCATTTTAAAATTTGAACTCCTCATAGAGCAATCGATTCACTTTCAACCACTTGCATCAGAGTTGTATCTCACGCATTTTCAGAGGCAGCCGGGCCAGGCATATGTACGAGCACGCCAAAATCATGCAGCTGGTGTTGGCCCCGGTAGAGCTGCCAAGGGTAGTCCAAGCGAGGGATGGGCGCATTGCCAGTTTGGAAAGTTTAGCTCCCAGGAGTTCTTGGGAGCACGGCTGTGAGGTAATTTTCTGATCAGTTTTTAACAATGCAGCATTTATGGCACTTTCTCATAAACATTTGCAGCTTTGTCAGCACAAGATCACAATATAATTCCAGAAGAGGAAAGCCTTTCGGTCCATCTTTATGGCACAGGTGGCCACTCAGCCCATCTATCCTGTGCCAGCTCTTTTACAAGAGCTATCCAGTAAGTCACACTCCGTGCTTTCATAGAATCATCATAGAATTGACAGTGCAGAAGGTGGCCATTCGGCCCGTCGAGTCTGCACCGGCCCTTGGAACGAGCACCTACCAAGCCTACACCTCCACCCTATCCCTGTAACTCAGTAACCCAACCCAACCCTTTTTGGGAAACGAAGGGCAATTTATCATGGCCAATCCACCCAACCTGCACATCTTTGGACTGTGGGAGGAAACCGGAGCACCCGGAGGAAACCCACGCACACACGGGGAGAACGTGCAGACTCCGCACAGACAGTGACCCAAGACGGGAATCGAACCTGGGACCCTGCAATTGTTAAGCAACTGTGATAACCACTGTGCTACCGTGCTGCCCATGTGCAGAGATATCCCAGCGTCCCTCAATAAAACATCCAAATGTTTCATAAATGATTTCCTTGACTACCAGGAAAATTATTTTATATATTGAACAATCTCAGAGTGGAAAAGGGATTTCTAATATCAGTCCTAAAATTACATTTTGCTCATTTGAACCGACATTTCTCAGTTCAGCTCACAGTTTAATCTCAAGCTATATTTCAGATTAGGGTGCTCTTTGTTATCTTGTGGGAACGTTTTTCTACGTAATTATCTGCCCAATTAGCAGAAAATTCAATCATGGATTGACACCGTATAGATGCAAAATCACATGAATTGCACCCAGCCAAGAGGTTGAAGACCAACTCACAAGGCTAAAAATTTACTCATACTTATTTCCATACAGGGAATCCTGATTCATGATCTATCTGTGCTCGTTCCTGTTGAGGCAGGCAGCGCACACACTTCACGTTAACTCCTCATATGAATGATTTTAGTGCACAGTCCTGAGCAACCCATACTGCTACTAGGGGCTTTTCAAAGTAACTTCATTGCATTGTTAATGTAAGCCTACTTGTGGCAATAAAGATTATTATAATTAATTATTATTATTACATTAGTGACAGTATAGAGCTATGATCAGCAAGTGTTAAGTCACTGGGCACGAGTGGGCTGCAGCTAGGACAAGGGAAAGTTGAACTTGCATGCCAGCTAGAGGATGAGATGGGCGATGGATTCTGCTGCAGGGAACTGAGTTGAGGACAACAGTGGACAACATATTCCAGAATAGATGACAATGTACACCCAGATGTTTGCTGCATTGACTGGCCTGCCAAACATCCTGTGGGCACTGCCAATTAAGAGCATAGAGGAATCTGGCTTCAACATGGCAAAGATTTTCGTGCAGGGTTTAAGACCCATCCGGTTCATCGCACAAGTGGTGGCCAACACCATGATATGAGTTGAGGGCCGGCCATAATGCAGTCTCTACTGACTGCAGTCTCAGCTTTCAATGCAACACAGGAGGAAACTACCCAATGTCTCAATGCTGCAGTGGATGTTCATGCTGACATGAGGTCCCTGCTTGCCGATATGCAGGTTCAAAGACTGCCATCACAGCTGTGAATACCTGTGCTCAAAGGGGCATGAACTGCAATCTGCAGTTCGGCAATCTGTCCTCTAACACACGGGGGGGCGATTCTCCGATATGGAGGCCAAGTGTTCGCGCAGTCGTGAACGCTGTCGCGTTTCACGACGGCGCGGACAGGGCCCGGGCACGACCTATTCTGGCCCCCACAGTCGGCAAGCACGGCGCTGGGGCGTTCATGCCGCTCCAGCGTCCTTACGCGGTCCCAAAATGGGCGCCACTCCAACCCGCGCATACGCAGTTGGGCCGCGCCATCCTGCGCATGCGCGGGGAACATCTTACGCACGCTGGCCCCTCATCAACATGGCGCCGGTGTTCTGGGGCCGCACGCGGAAGGAAGTAGGGGGGGGAAAGGCCGGCCCGCTGATCGGTGGGCCCGCGATCGGGGGCCAGACCCCATCGGAGGCCACCCGGTGAAGGAGCCCCCCTCCCTCCCCCACAAGCCGCCACCCCAGCGATCCCGCAGAGTTACAGCCGGCAGCGACCAGGGGTGTATGGCATCGGTGGGAACCTGTCGTGTCATAGCGGCCGCTTGGCCCATCCAGGCCAGAGAATCGCCGCTTGCTGGTTCTCCGAGCGGCCTGGTGCGAATCGCGCGCCGCTGGTTTCCGGGGGGTGGGAGAATCGCGTGCGGGGGCCGGGGCGGCGTGGCGCAATTCGCACGGCGCCCTGCGATTCTCCCACCCGGCGTGGGGGGAGGGGAGAATAGCACCCAGGGTTTTCACAGTAGGTGGGTCAAGGGCGGGTTTTGGGAGGGTCGCGGAGCGATCGGTTGCCGTGTTCCCGACCATGCGAGAGGTCAATGGTCACGACCGGTTTGTAAATTGGGAATGTCGGTCGTGACGGCCATTTAAATTGAGAATGTTGGTCATGACCAGCCTTTCAATAGAATGATACAGTCTTCCGGCCAGAAGCGGCGGCAGAGAGCAGGTCACGCGCCCTGTTCGTCCGTGCTTCTGGCGTGAAATCGCGGAGGAGAGATTCCTCTATTTTCTAACAAGCAAGCAACAGGACTGTGAAGAACTGAAGATGGATCGGATTAAACAATGAAAAAAATGAAAACAGGAACAAAGCAATATAAAGACGATTTCTTGAGGTATGGCTTGTTAATTGTGCCAATGCAAGTCAGGATGCAAAGCCCATGTGTGTTGTATGCAAGGAAGTACTGCCGAGTGAGTGTTTAAACCCTCAAAACTTCAAAGGTATGTGAAGACTAAGCGTGATGCCACGAGTAGTTAAATCATCAGCTGAAGTCCTCAGCAAAAATCTGGCATTGAATGACAAAGCAAGTGAGATTGTGAGCACCAAGCAGGCTCACCTGTCTCATTAAAGGTAAGCAAAAATGGTGTGTCATGAAAGATGCCTGGCATGGGTCGCAAAGGTTGGCAATGTGGGTTGTGAAGGTCAGCCAATGTGAGTTCCGAAGGTCGGCTGGTTGGTAAATGTGGGTCCCAGGAACAAGAATTTGAAAAACACTGCTCTCGCAGATTACTAAGACTGCTGTGATACCACTAATTGGCAGTGGATTTGTGGTGTATATAAATCTGTTGATTGTTATCAATCTGCCCCATGATGATACCAGCTTTCCTTTCACTCCTGCCAAACTGCCCAGCTGTCGAGGGGCCCTGTAACGCCCTCTGCCGTCTCTTCCTGAATAGTAGTGGTCCAATCAGTCATGTTGCAGCCACTATGCAGTGCCGCATAGGAGACCGTTAAATAAGTTAAGAGCCCATGGTGTTAAGGGTAAGAACCTGGCATGGATAGAGGATTGGCTGATTGGCTGAAGGCAGAGAGTGGGGATAAAGGGGTCTTTTTCAGGTTGGTAGCCGGTGACTAGTGGTGTACCTCAGGGGTGCTGCGACCACAACTTTTCACAATATATATTAACGATTTGAAAGAAGGAACTGAAGGCACTGTTGCTGAGTTTGCAGATGATACGAGATATGTAGAGGGACAGGTAGTATTGAGGAAGCAGGGGGGCTGCAGAAGGACTTGGACAGGCTAGGAGAGTGGGCAAAGAAGTGGCAGATGGAATACAATGCGGAAAAGTGTGAGGCGATGCACTTTGGAAGGAGGAATAGAGGCATAGACTATTTTCTAAATTGGGAAATGCTTAGGAAATCAGAAGCACAAAGGAACATGGGAGACCTTGTTCAAGATTCTCTTAAGGTTAACGTGCAGTTTCAGTCCGCAGTTAGGAAGGCAAATACAATGTCAGCATTCATGTCAAGAGGCTAGAATACAAGAGCAGGGATGTACTTCTGAGGCTGTATAATGCTCTGGTCAGACCCCATTTGGAATATTGTGAGCAGTTTTGGGCCCCCTATCTAAGAAAGGATGTGCTGGCCGTGGAAAGGGTCCAGAGGAGGTTCACAAGAATGATCTCTGGAATGAAGAGCTTGTCATATGAGGAATGATTAAGGACTCTGGGTCAGCACTCATTGGAGTTTAGAAGGATGAGGGGGGATCTTATTGAAACTTACAGGAGTCTGCGAGGCCTGGATACAGTGGACGTGGAGAGGATGTTTCCACCGGCATGAAAAACTAGAACCAGAGGACACCATCTCAGATTAAAGTGACGATCCTTTAAAACAGAGATGAGGAGGAGTTTTTTCAGCCAGAGGGTAGTGGATCTGTGGAACTCTTTGCTGCAGAATGCTGTGGAGGCCAAATCACTGAGTGTCTTTAAGACAGAGATAGATAGGTTCTTGCTTGACCTATCAGGGGTTATGGGGAGAAGGCAGGAGAATATGGATGAGAAAGATATCAGCCATGATTGAATGGCGGAGCAGACTCGATGGCCCAAGTGGCCTAATTCTGCTCCTAGGTCTATGGGTCCAATGGGAAAGAAGCACTGCATTAAGTCACTAGGACAGGCAGAGGCACACTTGAGACAAACACTAAAAAGGTTGCACAAAGATGAATGGTTCATATGTTTTTGCATATTGTAAAGTTATTTTCTGGTGGCTTTTATTGTTGATGTTGGCATGGGTGGCACTGTAATGTACGCTGAAGTGGGGATTGGTGGGTCCAGGGCGGTGAAGGGGCGTTGCTCGATGGAGAGAAGTCTGAACAAGCACTCTAATACGACCTGTCTGAGTGTAGTTATCCCAAATGCCTCCTCACTACCTGCTCCTCCTCACCCTCCTCCTTTGACAAAGGGTCACCTGGACTCGAAACATTAGCTCTTTTCTCTCCCTGCAGATGCTGCCAGACCTACTGAGATTTTCCAGCATTTTCCCTTTGGTTTCAGATTCCAGCATCCGCAATAATTTACTTTTATCTGCAATCTATTACTTTATTGTCACCAAACAAATGAAACAATAATAATTAAGATTCATTCCCAGTTAGCTCCATTGTTCACACTTCTGGCTTGTTACCACTTGCTCACTCCGAGATTTTTCCTTGTTGAATGTACCTTCATATTTATCCAGTGAAAATTTTGCCCATGACTAAGTTTTATTGGATTTGCTGGTGAATTTGCTAGATTACGCAATGGCATATGGTGACGATTAGGGAAGGTTGATTTATTTATTCTAGCTGCTTAATGGGGAAAAAGTTTTACTTTAGTTAAGGTTAACAAGGCATGATGGTGGAGAGACGATGTGTCAAGTTCACAAAGAAAATAATTTGACCCAGGTTGGGCGATTTTACAGACCATCAAATGTGCGCTTCACTACGTTGGCGAGTAGAGAGTGTCGCAAGTTAAATTGCGATGATAAGTAGCAACCAGGAGCTTAAATATGTAGATTGCTTAAACAGAGCCATCTGGTGAATAGACTGCGCAATTATTTCTATCACTGTATCAGCAGCTATTATGAAGCTGTAATAGAGACCGCGTGGCACAGTGTCCCTGCCAGAAACTCTGGGTTCAAGTCCCACAGCGGGACTTGTTCACTACAGAAGGTGAATTCTTGGCCGGTTCCATGAACTGATAATGAGCTCGGAATTCTTCCACCTCCCTACCCTTTCCCAAAGGGGAAAAAGTGTGTATGTGTATGTGAAGATGTGCTAAAAAGAAAATGAAGATGTGAGTCAGCAGGCAGCAACATTAATAAATGCGGGTTGGATTTAACCGTGTGATTCGGAACCCTGTCTTGGGCTGAAAGTTGGATCCTGAGCCTGCACGTGCAAGAAATGTACCCTCCTGTGCCATCTTCCTGCAGGTACACTCCTAATAGGCCGCCACAGAGCTCACTGGCACTCTCATCCAGAGAGTAAGTATGTACTGCCAAGGCAGATTAGAGTCTGTGAGGGTGTTTCAACAGGGAGGTTCCCTCAGAGGTGTAAAAATAAATAATTGTTTCAGAGGGGGGGGAATGACCTCAGAGTGATGGGAGGACCCCCACGACTGCCATGTCCACTCAGTTGGCATCCTTCACGTTTGGTGGGGTAAAGGGGAGTGCTCTGCAGCTGGCAAAATGCCAGCAATATTGAACATTGCCACCAATTGAGGCCTTAATTATGTGAATGCCCTCCCGCCTCTGTGGCATAGGCAGCCAATCCGCATTCCTGGTTACCTGGGGGATCTGTCCCCAATGGCAGAAATGGGCAGGAAGCCGTTCCATCCCGATGCAACTGTCACCTGAACCCTGCTGTGGCTCGTAGGGCAGTGGAGGTGGCTTTAAACTAAATAATTGGGGGGGGGGGGATCACATGAGGGAAGATGTGGTAAATTAAAGGGAAAGGAAATGGCAACAGGGAAAGGTAATAATAAGGGTAATGAAAATTCTCAGCACAAATGGAAATAAATATGTATGACCTGATAGCCATTGCAGAGATGTAGTTACAAGGTGACCAAGCCTGGGGTGTAAATATTCAAGAGTAAATTACGTTTTGGGGAGGAAAGTAAGCTCGGAAAAGTGGGCAGCATGGTAGCACAAGTGGATAGCACTGTTGCTTCACAGCGCCAGGGTCCCAGGTTCGATTCCCCGCTGCGTCACTGTCTGTGCGGAGTCTGTACATTCTCCCCGTGTCTGCGTGGGTTTCCTCCGGGTGCTAAATTGCCCTTAGTGAACAAAAAGGTGAGGAGGGGTTATTGGGTTACGGGGCTAGGGTGGAAGTGAGAGCTTAAATGGGTCGGTGCAGAGGTCAATGGGCTGAATGGCCTCCTTCTGCACTGTATGTTCTAAGCGGTGGGGTTGCTTTGTTAAGGATTAACATTGTTATCCTTAATTAAGGATACCATTCGTATAATCGTACCTTAGTTCTACAGATCAAAATGTAGAATCAGTGTGGGTAGAAATAAAAAAATAACAAAAGAAGTAATTTGTGGAAGTAGTTTATAGATCCTGTTAAGAAATAAATATTTTTAAATAACTTGTATTTGTATTTTTGGGTATTCGGAATAAGTTTCAGCTTGAAATGTAATTGTATTCTTTATTTGTGGGTTTAAATAATGAAGCTGGGGCCTAGTTTTATTTTAAAGTGGAGATAGCAGATCTGCAGTTTTTGTTTACCAAAATTTTAATGAGGTTTTATGACCCTTGAAGTAGTTTAAGGAAGCTAAAAAAAGGAAAAAGGCGAAAAAGACTGTCCTGTTGCCTCACATCAGGGGTCCTGTTATAACCTGCCTGCTTACCATTGGCTGGGGACTAATGACAATCCCACAATCCTGTGGGAGTATGAGCTTCCCCAATGAGGGGGGCGGAGAAACCATTAATAAACTCCAAGTATAAATAAAGCTGGCCAGTTTGGAACCAGCAGGAAGGAGTGTGCAGCAAGGGAAGTTGCTGCCGCTGTTATATATATATATGTTATTGTAAATAAATGTTATTACTTTGCATCCTTAAAACTCGTGCTGGATTCTTCATGGCCCTCAGAAAAGGTCCAGAGAGGAAACCCACAGAGACAGAATAATAACAATAATAATATTTTTTAGTATCACAAGTCGGCTTACATTAACACTGCAACAAAGTTACTGTGAAAATCTAACAGTTGGTGAATATGCTCTAAGTTGAAGGGACCAGTTTAAGTCTCTCTTGGAAAAAATACTAGCAGATTGCTGAGGAAAATAAGTCTAGGAATCTGAGACGTATTGCTTTAAAGTTAAAGTAACAGCGAATGTTGAGTGAGTCCTGGCTCTCAAGGGAGATTCCATGTTGTCTACTGGGAAAGAGAATACAGTGATCAGGTCCTAAAGGAAAAGGAGAAATGGCCCCAAAATACCTTCTTAGAACAAAGAACAAAGAACAAAGAAAAGTACAGCACAGGAACAGGCCCTTCGGCCCTCCAAGCCTGTGCCGACCATGCTGCCCGTCTAAACTAAAATCTTCGACACTTCCTGGGTCCGTATCCTTCTATTCCCATCCTATTCATGTATTTGTCAAGATGCCCCTTAAATGTCACTAACGTCCCTGCTTCCACCAGCTCCTCCGGCAGCGAGTTCCAGGCATCCACTACCCTCTGCGTAAAAAACTTGCCTCGTACATCTACTCTAAACCTTGCCCCTCTCACCTTAAACCTATGCCCCCTAGTAATTGACCCCTCTATCCTGGGAAAAAGCTTCTGACTATCCACTCTGTCTATGCCCCTCATAATTTTGTAGAACTCTATCAGGTCTCCCCTTAACCTCCGTTGTTCCAGTGAGAACAAACCGAGTTTATTCAACCGCTACTCATAGCTAATGCCCTCCATACCAGGCAACATCCTGGTAAATCTCTTCTGCACCCTCTCTAAAGCCTCCACATCCTTCTGGTAGTGTGGCGACCAGAATTGAACACTATACTCCAAGTGTGGCCTAACTAAGGTTCGACACAGCTGCACCATGCCTTGCCAATTTTTATACTCAATGCCCCGGCCAATGAAGGCAAGCATGCCGTATGCCTTCTTGAACAATTTCTCCACCTGTGTTGCCCCTTTCAGTGACCTGTGGACCTGTACACCTAGATCTCTCTGACTTTCAATACTCTTGAGGGTTTTATCATTCACTGTATATTCCCTACCTGCATTAGACCTTGCAAAATGCATTACCTCACATTTGTCCGGATTAAACTCCATCTGCCATCTCTCTGCCCAAGTCTCCAAACGATCTAAATCCTGCTGTATCCTCTGACAGTCCTCATCGCTATCCGCAACTCCACCAACCTTTGTGTCGTCTGCAAACTTACTTATCAGACCAGTTACATTTTCCTCCAAATCACTTTCTATACTCCAAACAGCAAAGGTCTGAGCACTGATCCCTGCGGAACACCACTAGTCACAGCCCTCCAATTAGAAAAGCACCCTTCCATTGCTACGCTCTGCCTTCTATGACCTAGCCAGTTCTGTATCCATCTTGCCAGCTCACCCCTGATCCTGTGTGACTTCACCTTTTGTACCAGTCCACCATGAGGGATCTTGTCAATGGCCTTACTGAAGTCCATATAGACAACATCCACCGCCCGACCTGCATCAATCATCTTTGTGACCTCTTCGAAAAACTTTATCAAGTTAGTGAGACACGACCTCCCCTTCACAAAACCATGCTGCCTCTCGCTAATACGTCTATTTGCTTCCAAATGGGAGTAGATCCTGTCTCGAAGAATTCCCTCCAGTAATTTCCCTACCACTGACGTATGGCTCACCAGCCTGTAGATCCCTGGATTATCTTTGCTACCCTTCTTAAACAAAGGAACAACATTGGCTATTCTCCAGTCCTCCGGGACATCACCTGAAGACAGTGAGGATCCAAAGATTTCTGTCAAGGCCTCAGCAATTTCCTCTCTTGCTTCCTTCAGTATTCTGGGGTATATCCCATCAGGCCCTGGGGACTTATCTATCTTAATATTTTTCAAGACGCCCAACACCTCGTCTTTTTGGATCTCAATGTGACCCAGACGATCTACACACCCTTCTCCAGACTCAACATCCACCAATTCCTTCTCTTTGGTGTATACTGATGCAAAGGAAATGAATAGGAATCTGGAACAGGTCCTGTTCAGTGAAGTTAAGAATGAGGAGCAAAGGAAAGTTCCAAGTTTAAAGTGGGAAAGTTACAGAAAGCTGCCATAAAGCAAAATAGGCTTGTGAGAAGCCAGAAGGTCTCTCCAGAAGCTAACTCCTTACTATGGGCCTGTGAAGCAGTGGTATTGTGTTGGTAAGGCTGAAAACATGAGAAAGTGTATGGAAGGTGAAGTTTGAATGCATGTGGTGATCCAGGGGAAAGGAACATCGGATGGAGAGATCAAAATCCTTGTGGAAGGCATCCAAGAGAAAGTGTTGTTTAGGAGAAGATTCCAAAGTTAGTACGTTAAGCATTGAGATTGGAAATCCTCATGTAAAAGACAGAGTTCCAGTGAGACGAGTTGGTTCACAGTGTGATAAGCATCTGGGAGGGGGGTTGCTGTGAAATCCTAAGCATTTATTTGACATGTCATCTGTCACTTGGTTTCAGAGTGCGGTTTGCCTGACCACAGGTCACCTATAGGTTTATAGGACTGTGTACTTACTGTGAACATTAAAGTAGAAGGTGATTTTGTTATTTATTTATATATTGCTGTTTTATTTATTATTGTTATTTATTTACCTTTATATATTTGTAAAGGCAGAGTTGCGGGTGATGGAGTAATGTAATATAGTTTATCTTTTCTTGTTTAATAAATGTTTTATTCAATTGTTAAATGTTTACCAATGGACTCTATGACTATTCAGTAGCCGCTCTCCATTTTCTCAGCAAGAAATAAAAGTTAGGTCTATCAGGCCTAGATCCACTCTAGGGTTTGACTTGTCCAGTAGAAACTCCAGGTGGGAACAGAACAATCCCCTAACAGAAACTAAACTGTAGGTTAGATAATACAGGATGAAATAATGGGAGCTTGTCGGAAAGATTCAGCAATAAGCATGGGTGATTTTGATCAACATATAGATTGATGAATCAGATTGGCAAAGGTAGGCTGGGAGATGTTTTCAGAGAGTGTTTTTAAGACAATATTTTAGAGCAGCATGTTCCAGAGCCAACCTGGGAGCAGGTTATTCTCGGCCTGGTAATGTGCAATGATACAGGTTTAGTTGACAGCTTCATAGTAAAGGGGCCTCGAGCTGCCAGTCATGATAACATGACAGAAATTCACATCCAGTTTGAAGGTGAGAAGTGTGAGTCTAAAACTGTGGGCGAAATTCTCCCCCAACGGCGCGATATCCGCCGACTGGCGCCAAAAACGGCGCCAATCAGACGGGCATCGCGCCGGCCCAAAGGTGCGGAATGCTCCGCATCTTTGGCGGCCGAGCCCCAACATTGAGGGGCTAGGCCGACGCCGGAGGGATTTCCGCCCCGCCAGCTGGTGGAAATGGCGTTTGTTGCCCCGCCAGCTGGCGGAAATTGCGTATGGTGCCCCGCCAGCTGGCGCTAAAATGCGGCGCATGCGCGGGAGCGTCAGCGGCCGCCGACAGTTTCCCGCGCATGCGCAGTGGGGAGAGTTTCTTCCGCCTCCGCCATGGTGGAGGCCGTGGCGGAGGCGGAAGGGAAAATGTGCCCCCACGGCACAGGACCGCCCACGGATCGGTGGGCCCCGATCGCGGGCCAGGCCACCGTGGGGGCACCCCCCGGGGTCAGATCACCCCCCGCCCCCCCACAGGACCCCGGAGCCCGCCCACGCCGCCTGGTCCCGCCGGTAAATACCAGCTTTGATTTACGCCAGCGGGACAGGCAATTTCTGGGCGGGACTTTGGCCCATCCGGGCCGGAGAATTGAGTGGGGGGTCCCGCCAACCGGCGCGGCCCGATTCCCGCCCCCGCCCAATCTCCGGTACCGGAGACTTCGGCGGGGGCGGGATTCACGGCGGCCAACGGCCATTCTCCGACCCGGCGGTGGGATCGGAGAATGACGCCCTGTGTTTTAAATGTAAAAGGCATTTACAAAGGGATGAAGACAGAGTTGGCTAAAGTGAGCTGGGAAATTAGGTTAAAGGGCAGGACAATAGAGATGGAATGGCAGACATTTAAGGAGATATTCCACAACTCTCAAAAAATATATACTCCAATTGGAAAGAAAGACTCCACAAAAGAGGGGCACACCTTTTGTGGCTAAGTAAGGAAGTTCATGATAGTATCAAATTGAAATAAAAAGCATATAATTCTGTGAATATTAGTGGTAGGTCAGAAGGCTAAACATAATTTTAAAACCAGCAAAGAATGATGAGAAAGAAAATAGGGAGCGAGAAATTAGAGTACGAGTGAAATATTTGGGGGGCAGCACAGTAGCATTGTGGATAGCACAATTGCTGCACAGCTCCTAGGTCCCAGGTTCGATTCCGGCTTGGGTCACTGTCTGTGCGGAGTCTGCAGATCCCCCCCGTGTGTGCGTGGGTTTCCTCCGGGTGCTCCGGTTTCCTCCCACAGTCCATAGATGTGCAGGTTAGGTGGATTGGCCATGATAAATTGTCCTTAGTGTCCAAAATTGCCCTTAGTGTTGTGTAGGGTTACTGAGTTATGGGGATAGGGTGGAGGTGTTGACCTTGGGTAGGGTGCTCTTTCCAAGAGCCGGTGCAGACTCGATGGGCCGAATGGCCTCCTTCTGCACTGTAAATTCTATGATTAACTATGAAACCTGGCTAGAAAAACAGATAGTCAGTATTCAAAAAGGAAAAGAGTAAATTAAGTGAACTTTGGTCCCCTAGAGAGTAACTCTGCAGAATTAATCATGGGGAATGAAGAAATGGCAGAAGAATGGAACAGATATTTTGGCGCGAATTCTCCAGCCAATCACTGGCAGTGAGATTCTCTGGTTCCACTGGCAGCACATCCCTGTCCATGGGTTTCCTGGCAGCGTGGCATGGCTTCAAAGGAAAATCCCATTGCCAGTGGCGGGAACAGAGAATCCCGCCGTTAGCAAATGGCCTGGCTGCCTCCCGCCACCGGGAAACACATGGCTGTGGGGGGCCAGAGACCCCTTGTGTCTGTCATCACTGTACAGGAGACAAATACTATCCCAGAAAACAATTACAATCACCAGCGAAAACGTTCTGAGAAAACCGTTCACATTAAAAGCTGACTCTGATGACCTGTATCCTTGGGTTTCAGAACTTGGTGTCTGTTGAGGTAAGAGATAGATTGTCTGTAATTTTCCAAAATGTCCCAACTTCTGGAAACATTTCTTCCAATTTGAAAATGTGACTCCCACATTCAAAGAGGAGTAACTTCTACAGTCCAGTTTGCCGAACATCTATCATGTTAGAATCTGAGTGCAGCCTCGGCGGAGAGAATCTCCCCGAGGCAAAAAGAAAGGCAAAGTGCTGGTGGATAGCAGGATGTTTCTCGGCACTGCAGCCGTCAAGAAATACCCCGCCAAACGTGCTGTTCGAAGACTTTAATTTCAGTCCGCTGATTCGTGCCCATGGTTGTTAAATTTTCTGATGACACAAAGATAGGTAGGATAGTAACCTACAAAGAGGACATAAGGAGCCTGCAAAGGTTTATAGAGAGGTTAAGTATGTGCACAGAAATGTGGCAGATGGAGTACATTTTAGGACAATGTGACTTTTACCTACTTTAGCAGGAAGAATAGAACAGCAGTGGGTGGGATTCTCCTTGGCCAACACCAAAATCGGGAAATGCAATTGGGCGGAGAATCAGTTGCGGTGCCGAAATCGTGGCAGGCGCAATTCTCTGTCACCTCGACAGCGGCGTCAATCTGTTCCGGAATGCACGTACTGTAAACACTGTTTGCATAACATTAGGGGCCCGACCCGGTATTCTCCAGGGCCTCCGCGATGCTCCATCTCCGATGGGCCCGACTGTCGTCACTGTTGACTTGTGCTTTTAAAAATTGGGAAACCGGCGTTGTTGCTGCTGAGCCCACTGTGAATACAGGACCACGGGTCGTATAGGTATAACCCCCAGGCCATCCCACTAGGTGCCCTTTGGCCTCAGCTGACCCATCGGCTGTATGGGCATGGTCCTGCACAACCAGTGCCATCTTGTTGGCTGGGATGAGTGTGTGTGGGGATTGTAATGTGTATATCGGCTGCAGCTTGTCAACCTCCCGAGGCTCAGTCACGGACCCGGCGAATCCCGCACCCTTTCTCACTGAAATCGATTGTGTTCCACGTGGAGCCGGTGCTAGCCCCTCCACAGTTCCTGAATTGATTCAGGTGCGGTGCCAGTATTGCTGTCGTGAAAGTCCACCAATTCTTTTGTTTTGTACATTCGTTTTGTTCAATTAAGAGTAAATGTAGTATGGTTAATTCACCTACCCTGCACATCTTTGGGTTGTGGGGGTGAGACACGAGGAGAATGTGCAAGTTCCACATGGACAGTGACCCAGGGCTGAGATCGAACCCGGGTCCTCAGCGCCGTAGGCAGCAGTGCCAACCACTGTGCCACTGTGCTGCCCCTAAGTCCACAAATTCTGCGTCGGTGCCAACACTTAGTTGCAGAAATAGAGAATCCCGCCTCGTTTTTTTTTAAATGGGGAGAGATTGCAGAACTCAATGGTACAGAGGGATCTGGGTGCCCTGTACATCAATCACAATCAATTGGAGTGCAGATAAGCAAGTGCTTAGGAAGTGTTGCTCTTTCTAGCTTTAGTCTATTTGCTCTGTTTAGGTCACCTTTGCTCATGAGTCGCCAGGTATATTTATGATACCGCCATGTGGTTCAAGTTCAGGTTATGATTAATAACACAGCACACCGCTTAGTAAGGATTAAAACAACGGTCATTTATTATATACAACAAGCAATATTAATACCCTAATACTACTATTTATATAATAAACCTATCACTACTGGCCAATACTTAACTTAGGAAGAGCCCACCAGGTCAGGGAAACGAATGGCTTGTCCAATCAAATCTGGCCCGCGGGATTCAAAAGGTTGCTACAGGTCGGTGGCTAGGTGTCTCTACCGGATAGCGATCGTTGGATTCAAACTTACGGTGGCCGGTGGCTGGTCTTGCGAAGGTCTCGAGCAGGCGAAGATGAGAGAGAGAGAGATCTGAACTTGGACCTTTACTTTTATAGGGCCCAGGGGCTTCCCGCCTCCCGGGGCGGCCCTTGACCCTGAGTCCCAAGTGATTGGATTCTGACCCCAGTCTCTGGGGTCGATGTGTCCAATGGTGAGGCGATTCCTTGATTGGGGGGTGGTCGCTCACCTGTCTTTGTTTCGGCCACTGCAGGCGCCGACAGGTCTGGCCCGGTATTCAATTGCTAATATGTTGTAATTGTTCCCGGGGATAGCCGATTTAACTGTGGATGTCTGAGTAGATTAGGTGTAAACAGTCCTGAATGCAACTGCAGATACCTGGGTTGATGGGCTGTTGACAGCCCTGAGTATCGATCTGGGCTACCTTCCCAGAGCTGAAGCTGCAAACCTGTCTGCAGCTTCCTGCTTGTGTCTTTTTGGCTGCTTTTCCCAGCAGTCTTTCGGGTTAGCCGTTTTAAACTGGGTTTTGGCCAGATTAATCGGAACGCAGCCATTTTACATGGCTACAGAAGACAAATGGAATGTTGCTGTTTATTGTGAGGGGATTAGAATATAAAAGTAGGGAAATTTTGTTGCAGTTGTTCAGGGTATTGATGAGACCACGGATGTGATTCAACCAAAACATCTTTCAGTGTCACTTTGGACGGGTTTGGCGGGATGTCTCCAAGGGCTTTTTGGGTGAGATCCATATCGGTAGTCACCCACACTTTGTCATTTTTGTGGCTCTTGGGGAGTTTTGCCACAAACTAACCCACACTTCGAAATTTTTTCAACAATGGGAAGCTGAACTCGCCAGCGAGATCGGCTCCTCAGAGATCGGGACACCTTTTGAAAGGGTGCCCTGAACTCTAAGTGAGCTTGACAGACCCTCACACACTCCCACCCATAAGCAATGTCACCCCCCCCACACACATGGAAATTACCCCATGCGGCTCCCCCCCACCCCCCAAGTGAGGACACTCCTCTATGGGGACGGTGAGGGGCCCCCCTTTTCAGGCCTCCCTATCCCCTTTTTTGGGGCTCCCCCTTTCAGGACCACACCCCCTTCAACCCCCCCCCCCCCCAACCCACCCCAGCCTTTTTGAGGCTCCTCCATACCCACTCTTCACCTTCCAACCTTCATACCCCCTCAAACCCCCTTTCATGGGCATGGCCCCCCTCAGGTCCTGACCCATGTCAGTGCCACACTGGCACCTGGGTACACTGGCACTGCCATTCAGGCACCTAGGCAGTGCCCCTGCCAGCCTGACAGTGCCACCTGACCACCTTGGCAGTGCCAGGGTAACGGTGCCAAGATGCCAGGCTGGTGGTGCCAGGGTGCCTGGAGCCCACAAGGAGAGTCAGGGTGTCATCCTGCCCTGTCCCCGACCACCCAGGCATCTCCAATGGCTGGGATGACCCCTCCAGATGCCGGTACGTCTGGTCCATGTTTGCATAGACCAGCATTAAACCAGTACTGAACATTGTCCGGTTATGGCCTCACTGGGGAGGCCGTTAGCTCCCGAGTGCCTGGAGAATCCTGCCTAATGGCTCATTTAAATATGCTGATCTGGATCTCGCCCAGTGCAGGCAAGATCCAGTTGAAACTCACGAGGTGTCTCGAGCATCATGAATCTCGCGAGGGACCTCTACAGTCGGGCGTGATGAGGCTGGTAAATTGTGCCCCAAGTAAGTACTGTGGAGTACTGTGTACAGTTTTGATCTCCTTATTGCACAGTGGTTATCACTGCTGCCACTCAGCTCCAGGGACTGGGGTTCAATTCCAGCGTTGTGTGGAATTTGCACTTTCTCCCTGTGTCTTCCTGGTGCTCTGGTTTCCTCCCACAGTCCAAAGATTTGGGGTGGGATTCTCCGTCCCGCCACACCCATTTCCGGGTGTGGCGCACCCACCCTCCATCCCGGCAGCCGGCCAATGGGGTTTCCTATTGTGGGCATCCCACACCGCCGGAACATCTGTGAATGTGAGTGCGCTGCTGGTGAAACGGAGGATCCCGCTGATGGAGAATCCAGCCCATGCAGATTAAGTAGATTGGCCATGCTGTCATGTGAGAGTCCCTTTAAGAAATGGATATGTAAGCGATGTACCTTTAAGAAAACAGTGATGTCAGAGAGTGGGTGGGGCTCAGCTCAGTTCAGCCATTTTGTAGTCGGTGTTTTTCAGATTTTTAGTTTCAGTTTTGAAAAGAACTTGGCTGGTTTTGCTGAGAGCAGCTAAAAAAAGAACCTGGCTGGTTTAGCTGAGAGCAGTTTAAAAGTGCCTGGCTGTTTTGCTGTGAGCTGATTAAAAAGTAGAAAGCCATGTTTGAGAAAGCAGTTTGGGTGCGTTTGTGGGTTTCCAGAGAGCTGCATGAAGAAAAGCAAGGTGCTGGAGCTGAAATCAACCAAGCTAATATATCTCTGCCACTCTACAGAAACTATATATACCCTTTAACCTGATGTGATACTATTTAAAGGTGTTAAGTCTCTTGGAAGTTTGAAGGACCATTTAAAGGAATTATTTACTGTTGCAATATTTTCGGAGTTATCTTTGAACTTTGGGGTGTTAAGAGATCCAATGTTTATTTGAGGTGTTAAGTTGAGTTCATGGAATAAACAGTGTTTTGTGTTTAAAAACCCACGTGTCCATAATTGTAATCCCACTCCTAGGAAAAAAAACGTGTGCTCGGAAAAGCAACAAATCCATTAAAGGGAGAGGTTGGTTGAACTCCATGATACATTTTGGGGTTCTGAAAATGCCTTGCCCATACAATGTTAAATTGCCCCTTAGTGTCCATAAATGTGCAGTTTAGATGGGGTTATGGTGTTCTGGGGATAGGGCAGGGTGTTGGCCTAGGTAGGGTACTCTTTAAGAGCATTGGTGCAGACTCAATGGGCTGAATGGCTTCCTTCTGCACTACAGTAAATCTCTGGTTCTATAGAAATGGAAGTGTGGCCACAGTCCCAGAGGGCCACAGGCTGCTCTCCCCTTTGAGAGCTGATCGGTGGCAATTTAATCTGAGGGTCCCACACCACAAACAAGAGGCTAGATTGAGAAGGTGAAAAGGCATGGATACCTCAGCTGCATCACAAACCAGCCGTCCAGCCAACTGAGCTAACTGACCTCCTAAGCATGGTGGCACAGTGGTTAGCACTGATATCTCACAGCACGAGGAATCCAGGTCCGATTCTGGCCTTGGGTGACTGTGTGGAAGTTGTATGTTCTCTCCGAGTCTGCATGAGTTCCCTCCGGGTGCTCCGGGTTTCTCCTGCCGTCCAAAATGTGCAGGTTAGGTGGACTGGCCATGCTAAATTGCTCCTTTGTGTCCAAAGATGTGCAGGTTAGGTGGAGTTACGAGGGCGGGTGAGTGCCACGGGGAGGGGTTCATGCCTAAAGAGATGGGCCAAGGGTTCGGAGGTCAGCCCGCATTGTGGAGGAAAGTGACAGAGGCGTCATAATCTTTGTGCACAAGGGTGTTTAATGAGCTTTACAATTCCCCACTCTCTCAATGGTGCCCCCCCCCCCGCCCCCCACCCCTCCTCCCCACCCCCCACCGACTGCGTGATGCCTTGGACATCTTCACTAATGGTGTTGGCTTCATGCACCAGGCTCTCCACTGTGGTCGCAACCCTAGCAGTGTTGGCCATGCCATTCATTGTTGGCGACATCTGCACTCGTAGACTCTGGACTCCCACAAGCAGCTATGGATCTGCTGGAGTGCCTCTGATATCTCCCTCTGAATGTCCCGGCTGCTCCCTATCATCTCCATCAGCTCCGGATACCTCTGTACCACAAGCTCAGCATCAGGCTGGGACCCAGCTGGGTCCTGGGATCCAGCAGACCTCCGACTGCTGACTTGCCTGGGAGTTCCTGCCTCCACCTCATGTGCATCAGCAGCAGTGTGGTGCTCACCAGATTGTGCCCCAGAAGCCTGCCCACTAACATTCCCACTGAGGTGCGTGTATCTGCGTTGGTGAAGGGTGGGGATGACAGCTGTAACGTCCCGAAAATGTCTTCCTCGGAGCTCTCCTCCGAGGTGACTGCCTGGGATGGGTCGGCGCCATCGGCTGGAGGACCTGCGGGAGAATGGACATGTGGGGAGTGGGAGAGATCAGTCAGTCAGTAACAACTCACGTTTGACAGGTCCTCCAGGTGTAGCCCGGTGGTTCCTCACCTCTGCGCCGTCCGCAGGCCTCCACAAGGGTGACCGCCCTGTCCTCAGCCACACCAGTCACCTGCAGAGCCCGCCTCGCGACGGAGGTGAGGATTCTTATGTCCTGTCCCCCTCCGCCAGTCTGGGCCCTCTCCCGGCGATTATGGGAGAGCTTTTCCCGAGGAGACACAAAAAGGGCATAATTAATCACACGCGTGGTTCACAGTGGTCGGAGAGGGTGTGTGAAGATGGGTTGGGAGGGCGGGGTGTTGAAGGGGGGGGGGGGGGTGGAGGGAGGGTTGTGTCATAATATACATCAGTACATTGTTGGCTTGTTTGTGAACCACAACACCCAACACGACATGGTACAAGGAGTGGCCGCAATCTAGCACTTGTGAGACCTACCTGCAACTTCTCAGCATTCCGGCATCCTACAGCATGGAGAATATCAACCCCCAACCGCCGCTCCGCATCGTTGGCAATCTCGGGGTAAATTAAAGATATTTAAACAGCGCTTCCAGCTCTTCCTCAAGGCCACGGACAGGGAGAATGCATCGGACACCAGGAAGATAGCCCTTCTTCTCTCCACAGCTGGGCAACATGCCATCCACAACTTTAACTCCCTGACATTCGCGGACGACGAGGACAAGACCAAGTACAAGACGGTGCTCCTCAAGTTCGACACACACTTCAGTGTTGAAGTCAACGAAAGCTTTGAAAGGTACCTGTTCCAGCAGCGCTTGCAGGGTAAGGACGAGCCTTTCCAATCCTATTTAACACACCTCTGCATCCTCGCGCAACCCTGCGGCTACGGGCCCATCTCCAACTCTATGATACGCAACCAGATTGTTTTTGGGGTCATGTCGGACACCCTGCGCCAGCAGCTCCTTAAAATTAAGCAACTAACCCTAGCGACTGCCATCGAGACCTGTGTCCTGCATGAGAATGCCACCAGCCGGTACTCCTACACACAGGCAGCTGAAACGGCGCGGCAAGGGCCCCATGAGGCAGAACGGGTCCAAACGATCGAACACCTTCCGGGCCGCAGTCTGGAGGAGGGCGGCCATTTTGCACGCTTTCCGAGGCCTCCCGCGCTTGTACGTACCAAACAAGGGGACGGTGACGTGGAGGAACGCGATGCGCAGGCCCGCACCACGCAAGACCGTACCGCGCATGCGTGGTGGCGCAATGAATGCACTGACGTCACGACGTGTGACAACTGTGGCTCCGCCCACTTAAAGCGGCAATGCCCTGAAAAATCGCGACAGTGCCTACGCTGTGGCAGGCTTGGCCACTATGCTGCCTGCTGTCGAGCAGCCCAGCCTGCCAACTCGCAACGATTTAACCAGCCTCGCAGAACTGTTTGGGCAATCCAACCCACCTTCACCAAGTCCGATCCTGACTTCATGCAGACCAGTGACACCGAGGACAGGGAGCCTTTTTGAGTCGCTGTCATAACCAAGAACAGGCTGTCCCCGAATCGAAAGCACCAGCCGCTGTTGGTACACAGCATTGATCCGGACGACGAGTGGTGTGCCACCCTGATGGTCAACCGATCCCAGATCAGATTCCATCTGGACACTGGTGCTTCCGCCAATCTCCTCGCATGGTCAGCATTTCAAACCCTGGGGGTCAAACCAACAATTCTTCCATCCAATTGCCAACTCGTCGACTATAATGGTAACGTCATCCCCGCCACCGGGTCATGCTAACTCGAGGTGACGCACAACTCGCGAAAAGTCACCCTACCCTTCGAGATCGTGGGCTCCTCAAAGGACTCCCTACTAGGCGCACAGGCGTGCAAGCTCCTCAACCTCGTGCAGCGCGTACATTCCCTCTCTCCAGAAGACATGTCTGACTTCCAAGATGCGGACTTCAGGGCGCAACTAAGTGCCATCATCACTCAACACCGAGATGTCTTCGAAGGCATGGGCACACTTCCCTACACATACAAAATCCTGCTCAAACAGGACGCCACGCCTGTGGTTCATGCACCTCGCAGAGTCCCAGCACCCCTCAAGGACCGCCTCCAGATGCAGCTGCAGGACCTCCTGGACCAAGGAGTGCTTTCCAGAGTGACGGAACCAGCCGACTGGGTCAGTTCCATGGTGTGCGTCAAGAAGCCTTCCGGCGAGCTCCGGATCTGTATCGACCCGAAGGATTTAAATCGTAACATCATGCGGGAGCATTACCCTATCCCCAAGCGTGAGGAGATCACGTGCGAGATGGCCCGAGCCAACATATTCACCAAGCTGGATGCATCAAAGGGCTTCTGGCAGATTCAATTGGACAAGTCCAGCAGAAAGCTGTGTAATTTCAACACCCCGTTTGGCAGGTACTGCTACAATAGAATGCCATTTGGAATCATATCAGCATCTGAGTGTTCCACCGCATCATGGAGCAGATGATGGAGGGCATCGAGGGTGTGCGCGTCTATGTGGACGATATCATCATCTGGTCCGCCACCTAGCAGGAGCATATCAGTCGCCTCCAACGCGTTTTTAAGCGAATACGGGACCAAGGCCTGTGCCTCAACAGAGCCAAATGTTCTTTCGGCCAGACCGAACTCAAGTTTTTAGGAGACCACATCTCCCGGTTGGGTGTACGGCCGGATGCGGACAAGGTGGCCAGCATGGCCATGCAGAAGCCGGCGGATAAGAAGGAGGTGCTCCGGTTCTTAGGAATGGTCAACTTCCTGGGAAAGTTCATCCCTAACCTCGCTTCCCACACCACGGCTCTCCGCAACCTAGTTAGGAAGACAACGGACTTCCAGTGGCTTCCCGCCCACCAGTGTGAATGGGAGGAGCTCAAGGTCAAGCTGACCACCGCCCCGGTATTGGTGTTTTTTGATCCTGCAAGGGAGACAAAATACCAACAGACGCCAGCCAATCTGGCATAGGGGCGGTGCTCCTGCAACGAGATGACGCCTCGTCATGGGCCCCTGTTGCTTATGCGTCATGGGCCATGACCCCCACAGAGCAGCACTATGTGCAAATCGAGAAGGAGTGCCTAGGCCTGTTGACCGGTGTCGACAAGTTCCATGACTACGTGTATGGCCTTCCCCAGTTCACTGTGGAGACCGGCCATCGCCCGCTGGTCGGCATCATCCAAAAAGACCTCAATGACATGACCCCTCGCCTACAATGCATTCTGCTCAAGCTCCGGAGATACGATTTACAGCTCGTGTACACACCGGGTAAGGACCTGATCATAGTCGACGCTCTGTCCAGGGCAGTCACCACTCCGTCTGACCCAGAGGGGTTCGTTTGCCAAGTCGACGCCCATGTGGCCTTCACGGCCGCCAATCTGCCGGCCACGGATGAACGCCTAACCCACATTCGCCATGAGACTGCGGCTGACCCCCTGCTACAACGTGTGATGCGCCACATGACTGACGGATGGCTCAAGGGACAATGCCCGTAGTTCTATACTATTCAAGACGATCTGGCAGTCGATGGCATCCTCCTGAAGCTGGACCGCATCGTGATCCCACACAGCATGCATCACCTGGTTTTAGAGCAGCTGCACGAGGGCCATCTCGGCGTAGAGAAGTGCCGACGGAGGGCCCGAGAGGCTGTCTACTGGCCTGGTATAAATGAGGACATTGCCAACACTGTGCTCAATTGCCCCACCTGTCAGCGGTTCCTGCCGGCCCAACCACGGGAGACCCTTCATCCCCATGAGTTGGTCACGTCCCTATAGGCATGGACCTATTCCATGCGCTCGGCAGGGACTATGTTCTCATAGTAGATTATTTTTCCAGCTATCCCGAGGTTGTACGCCTGCACGACATCACGTCATCGGCTGTTATCTGTGCCTGCAAAGAGACCTTTGCTCGTCACGGCATCCCACTCACTGTGATGTCGGACAATGGCCCCTGCTTCGCGAACCAGGAATGGTCTAACTTCGCCAGCAGGTACAACTTTGTACACATGACGTCCAGTCCCCTGCACCCCCAGTCAAATGGCAAAGCAGAAAAGGACATCCACATCGTAAAGAGGCTCCTCTGCAAGGCTGCTGATGCAGGATCCGACTTCTGCCTCACCTTGCTGGCCTATCGCTCGGCTCTACTGTCCACGGGCCTGTCACCAGCCCAGCTGCTGATGGGTCGGACCCTCAGGACAACTGCACCGTCCATTCACGTCCCAGACCTCGACCATTCTCCGGTCCTTCAGCGGATGCAACAGTCTCGCGCGCAGCACAAGGCGGCGCCTGACGCTCGAGTGACTGATCTTCCTGCTCTGGCACCAGGTGACAACGTCCGAATCCAGCTTCCGGAGGGTGGCTGGTCTGCGACTGCTGTGGTTCTTCGGCTGGTGGCTCCCCGCTCATTCCTGGTTCATCTGCCTGATGGCTCCATTCGCCGCCGCAATCGGCGTGGCCTTCGTCTGGTTCCACGCTCGCTACGCGATCCTCCACCGGTGCCACGCCCTCCCGTTGTCCCCAACCTGGACTTTGTAGAGCTTCCGGATACTCTGCATTCTCCTCACTTGGCCGTGGCCCGGCCCGATCCTCAGCCGGTGGCTCCTGACCCACCCTTGAGGCGGTCAACCCGAATTCGTCGCCCACCTCAGAGACTTGATTTATGAGCCTTACAATGTTGGACTCAATGCTTTGGTCTTTCATCCTGTTTCAGCATTTCACTAGTTTGTTTATAGCATTCGTCATTAGTTTTGTTGTTGGTGTAACACCTTGTTTTTCTTTCCTCTGCACCAGGCACCTTCCCGTGTATATGGACTAGCCTCATGTACATAGTTATGTAAATACTGCACACACATGGTCAGATACACTCATTACACAAAAGACAAAGAACAAAGAAATGTGCAGCACAGGAACAGGCCCTTCGGCCCTCCAAGCCCGTGCCGACCATGCTGCCCGACTAAACTACAATCTTCTACACTTCCTGGGTCCGTATCCCTCTATTCCCATCCTATTCATGTATTTGTCAAGATGCCCCTTAAATGTCACTATCGTCCCTGCTTCCACCACCTCCTCCGGTAGCGAGTTCCAGGCACCCACTACTATCTACACACCCTTCTCCAGACTCAACATCTACCAATTTCTTCTCTTTGGTGAATACTGATGCAAAGTATTCATTTAGTACCTCGCCCATTTCCTCTGGCTCCACACATAGATTCCCTTGCCTATCCTTCAGTGGGCCAACCCTTTCCCTGGCTACCCTCTTGCTTTTTATGTACGTGTAAAAAGCCTTGGGATTTTCCTTAACCCTATTTGCCAATGACTTTAAGTGACCACTTCTAGCCCTCCTGACTCCTTGCTTAAGTTCCTTCCTACTTTCCTTATATTCCACGCAGGCTTCGTCTGTTCCCAGCCTTTTAGCCCTGACAAATGCCTCCTTTTTCTTTTTGACGAGGCGTACAATATCTCTCGTTATCCAAGGTTCCCGAAAATTGCCATATTTATCCTTCTTCCTCACAGGAACATGCCGGTCCTGAATTCCTTTCAACTGACACTTGAAAGCCTCCCACATGTCAGATGTTGATTTGCCCTCAAACATCCGCCCCCAATCTATGTTCTTCAGTTCCCGCCTAATATTGTTATAATTAGCCTTCCCCCAATTTAGCACATTCATCCTAGGACCACTCTTATCCTTGTCCACCAGTACTTTAAAACTTACTGAATTGTGGTCACTGTTACCGAAATGCTCCCCGATTGAAACATCTACCACCTGGCCGGGCTCATTCCCCAATTCCAGGTCCAGTACCGCCCCTTCCCTAGTTGGACTGTCTACATATTGTTTTAAGAAGCCCTCCTGGATGCTCCTTACAAACTCCGCCCCGTCTAAGCCCCTGGCACTAAGTGAGTCCCAGTCAATATTGGGGAAGTTGAAGTCTCCCATCACCACAACCCTGTTGTTTTTACTCTTTTCCAAAATCTGTCTACCTATCTGCTCCTCTATCTCCCGCTGGCTGTTGGGAGGCCTGTAGTAAACCCCCAACATTGTGACTGCACCCCTCTTATTCCTGATCTCTACCCATATAGCCTCACTGCCCTCTGAGGTGTCCTCCCACAGTACAGCTGTGATATTCTCCCGAACCAGTAGCGCAACTCCGCCTCCCCTTTTACATCCCCCTCTATCCCGCCTGAAACATCTAAATCCTGAAACGTTTAGCTGCCAATCCTGCCCTTCCCTCAACCAGGTCTCTGTAATGGCAACAACATCATAGTTCCAAGTACTAATCCAAGCTCTAAGTTCATCTGCCTTACCCGTAATACTTCTTGCATTAAAACATATGCACTTCAGGCCACCAGACCCGCTGTGTTCAGCAACTTCTCCCTGTCTGCTCTGCCTCAGAGCCACACTGTCCCTATTCCCTAGTTCTCCCTCAATGCTTTCACCTTCTGACCTATTGCTCCCGTGCCCACCCCCCTGCCATACTAGTTTAAACACTCCCGTGTGACACTAGCAAACCTCGCGGCCAGGATATTTATGCCTCTCCGGTTTAGATGCAACCCGTCCTTCTTATATAGGTCACACCTGCCCCGGAAGAGCTCCCAGTGGTCCAGATAACGGAAACCCTCCATCCTACACCAGCTGTTTAGCCACGTGTTTAGCTGCTCTATCTTCCAATTTCTAGTCTCACTGGCACGTGGCACAGGGAGTAATCCCGAGATTACAACCCTAGAGGTCCTGTCTTTTAACTTTCTGCCTAGCTCCCTGAACTCCTGCTGCAGGACCTCATGCCCCTTCCTGCCTATGTCGTTAGTACCAATATGTACAACGACCTCTGCCTGTTTGCCCTCCCCCTTCAGGATGCCCTCTACCCGTTTGGAGACATCCTGGACCCTGGCACCAGGGAGGCAACATACCATCCTGGAGTCTCTTTCACGTCCACAGAAGCGCCTATCTGTGCCCCTGACTATAGAGTCCCCTATTACTATTGCTCTTCTGCACTTTGACCCTCCCTTTTGAACATCAGAGCCAGCCGTGGTGCCACTGCTCTGGCTGCTGCTGTTTTCCCCTGATAGGCTATCCCCCCGACAGTATCCAAAGGGGTATACCTGTTCGAGAGGGGGACAACCACAGGGGATTCCTGCACTGACTGCCTGCCCTTTCTGGTGGTCACCCATTTCTCTGCCTGCACCTTGGGTGTGACCACATTTACATAACTGCGATCTATAACGCTTTCCGCCACCTGCATGCTCCTAAGTGCATCCAATTGCTGCTCCAACCGAACCATGCGGTCTGTGAGGAGCTCCAGTTGGGTGCACTTTCTGCAGATGAAGCCATCCGGGAGGCTGGAAGCCTCCCGGACCTGCCACATCTCACAGTCAGAGCACTGGACCCCTCTAACTGACATTGCGTCAATTAATTTTTTTAAAAATTTAAAAAATTTTTAAAAATATATATATATATTTTTTTTAATTTCAAAGTTACTGCTAACTATCTGTTTCCTAGCACTAGATTTATAATAGAAATTCGAAAGCTAAATATAGTACTCTCCGACCTCTGGCTTAGATACCCCTCTAAATTATAATTAAGTAATTATGTTTAATTAGTTACCAATGCTTAATTTTTTTAATTAAGTGTAGATTCCCAACCAGCCACTCAGGTCACAGCTTTTCTGTGATGTCACTTCAGTTTCCCCCGACACACACAATTTGAAAAAGGTATAAAAGTAAAAATGAGTAAAAATCACTTACTTACCTTCTTACTTTATTTATTCTCACATACGCACATGTTCTTTGTAAAAAAAGGGGGATGTCATAATATACATCAGTACATGATGGTGCAATCACATACACACACTGATGGACATGCAGTTGGACCAACCAGCATATATAACACCGCAGCCAATCACCAGTGAGAGCACAAGCACTATAAAGACAGGGGACAGGAGAGTTCCCGCTCATTCTAGCAGCAGCCAGCTCAGAGCACAGAGCTCCCAGCCTGCAACACAGACATTCACCATGTGCTGAGTGCCTCACCATAGCTAGTGATAGGAAAGGGTCCACAGTTAAGCTGGTATTGCTTATACCTATGTTTACAGTATGTTAGCGTAGTTGGACAGTTAATAAAATAGTGTTACACCACTTCCAGGATTGTTGGCTTGTTTGTGATCTAGAACACCCAACACGACAGGTTGGTGGTCGCATGAGGTGTTGGGGGGTGGCTGTTCCCTTGGGGGGGGGGGGAGCGTGGGGGGCGCTGGTGTCTACTCACTCATGCTGCCCGGTGTAGGTCATTGAGCTTTTCTCGGCTCTGGAGGCTAATCCTCCTGATCTCACTCCCCGAGCTCACTGCCACCGCCAACTCACCGAAGGCAGCACTGGCTGCTCCATGGCTGACGCTCCTGGACCCTCATGGGAACAGGATATCCCTCCTGGCCTCTGCAGCATTTAGCAGCCTCCCCAGGTCAGCATCCCCGAATCTTGGGGCTGGTCTCCTGGGCGCCATTGTTGGGGTTGGCTGAGCAAGTGGAGCATAAAGTGTTGCTCGACCTTGTTAGTGGGGAGCACTGAGCGCGGCCCCGGCGAATCAGCTGGCAAGCCTTCAGTTGCGGGGAGAAGCCCATGGGGCCTTGTTAACTGGACCAATTAACGTTAAATTGCGATGCCGGCCTTGCTGGGCTGAGTACCGGGAAGCTTGCGGCAATTCCCGCTCGCTACTACACTGAGAACATTTTCTGCCGAATCGCGCCAATATGTTTACGCCTGGGCTAAATCAATGGACTCCTAGGACAACAAAATTGGCACCGGTCCCGGAGCAATTCATGATCGGTTAATGGGCTAACACCGGTGCCACGTGGAACACGATCGATTCCAATGATAAATGGTGTCCAATTCGCCGGGGTCAGGATTGCCACTGGAGAGGCTGACAAGCTGCAGGCACATATTAGCGTTCCACTCCACACACACACTCATCCCAGCCAACAAGATGGCAGCACGGAGAGTGGCACCGCGGTTTGCAGACAGCAAGCTGGAGACCCTTCTGCACGCCATGGAGGAAGGGCAGGCCACCCTGTTCCCTGGGGTGGGAAGGAGGCTGCGTCCCGCCGCCAAACACCAGGCCTGGGTGCAGATGGGAGAGTCCGTGAGTGGGTGAGTGTCGTAAGCCCCACCGCCAGGACCAGCCAGCAGTGCCGAAAGAAGCTGCATGATCTCCTCAGGGCAGCCAGGGTGAGTAGGCAGCACTGTGCCCCTGGCACCAATGCCCGTCCCACGCACCCGAAACCATCCCCTGCCCACAAGGAGGGCGACCGAAACCCGTCCACCAGCAGTGTGTATGCTCACCACCCTGCACCACATGCCAGCACCCATACCAGCCGCCATGGCCGGGTGCCTTGGCCACAAAAATCACCAACTGCCCACGCCCTGTGCTGCCCACGTCCGACTATCTAACACTGTGCTCTTTCTGTCTCCCCCATCCCCCCCCCAACCCACACCCCCCACGAGAAGATGTGCATGAACCCAGAGAGAGGGAAAAGACTGGATGGCGTCTGCCAGACCTGCGGCCACTCACCACAGTGGAGCGGCGAGCACTGGACTTGGTCAATGGGCCCGGAGACAGGGCAGTCGCCAAGACGAAGGTCGGTATCGTGCAACCAAATGAGACCCTCCGACGTTCCAGTTACCCATGGCATACATGGCACGGCCCCCACCCCCACATCACCCCCACACCATCCTCTCACCAATCTCTCACCACCCCCACACCACCCCAACCAACGATCCAATCATGCGTCATGACTTGTGTCTTGCAGGATCACCTGCCGATGGTGTCCCCTGCCCCCAACCCCAAGCAGATTCCAGCGATGAGGAGGCGATGGATATTGAAGAGAGGCCCCAGATGCCAGCCCGAGACACCCCGGAGCACCAGCCCAGGGATGACAGAGTCAGACAATATAAAGGTGAGCCATTACAGTGCAAACTTTGTCTGAATTTGGGTGCATTTGAGTGCTATAGTGAGAGTTTGGTGACTGAGGGAGTGCTGAATTTGGGTGCATTTGAGTGCTATAGTGAGAGTTTGGTGACTGAGGGAGTGCTGAATTTGGGTACATTTGAGTGCTATAGTGAGAGTTTGGTGACTGAGGGAGTGCTGAATTTGGGTGCATTTGAGTGCTATAGTGAGAGTTTGGTGACTGAGGGAGTGCTGAATTTGGGTGCATTTGAGTGCTTTAGTGAGAGTTTGGTGACTGAGAGAGTTAAGGGAGGAGGGAGCAAGGTGCTCCTTTCATTTCATTTCCTACGTTTCCTCAAAGAGCGTGAAGGGAGCCGGGAATTTACAGAAAGTGCAGCTGACTGGGAGCAGAGTCGGAGGGCGGAGTCCCAGTTGGTTCACAGCACAGCTACATTCTATAAGGTAAGTTTTATTTTATTATTTTCTTTTTGGGGGGCAGCAAGCTATCTTTGTATCCTTTCGCAGAATTTTAAAGGGTTCACTTGAGAGAGTAGCAGCAGTATATAAATATATTTTTTTAAGGGCTTAACGGGTGTTTAATCTTTTTTTTTCTTTTAAATCTCTTTGGGAATCCAGGTCAGAGGGGATGGAGGCTAGGGCAGTTGCATGCTCCTCCTGTAGGATGTGGGTGGTAAGGGACACCACTGGTGGCCCCACTGACTACACCTGCGGGAAGTGCACCCAACTGCAGCTCCTCAGAGACCGCGTTAGGGAACTGGAGCTGGATGAACTTTGGATCATCCGGGAGGCAGAGGGGGTGATAGAGAAGAGTTACAGGGAGGTAGCCACACCCAAGGTGCAGGACAAGAGTAGCTGGGTTTCAGTCAGGGGAAGGAAAATGAACGGGCAGACAGTGGAGGGATCCCTCATGGCTGTTCCCCTTCAAAACAAGTATACCGTTTTGGATGCTGTTAGGGGAGGGGGGCTACCAGGGGAAGACCGTAGCGGCCAGGTCGCTAGCACTGAATCTGGCTCTGGGGCTCAGAAGGGAAGAGGGGAGGATAAAACAATAGTGATAGGAAACTCAATGGTTAGGGGAACGTATAGGACATTCTGTGATTGTGAGCGGGACTCCCGGAAGGTATGTTGCCTCCCGGGTGACAGGGTCAGGGATGTCTGAGATCGAGTCTACAGGATTCTTAAGGGGGAGGGGGAGCAACCAGAAGTCGTGGTGCACATAGGCACCAACGAAATAACTAAGAAAAGGGATGAGGATCTAAAAAGTGATTTTCGGGAGTTAGGTTGGAAGCTAAAGAGCAGGAGAAGCAGAGTAGTGATCTCAGGATTGCTACCAGTGCCACTTACAAGTGAGGCAAGGGACAGAGAGCGAGTGCAGTTGAACACGTGGCTACAGAGCTGGTGTAGGAGGGAAGGCTTCAGATATGTGGATCATTGGGATGCCTTCTGGGGAAGGTGGGATCTGTACATGAAGGACGGGTTAAACCTAAATTGAAGGGACACCAATATCCTAGGTGGGATGTTTACTAGAGCTCTTCAGGAGAGTTTAAACTAGCTTGGCGGGGGGATGGGAACCAGAGGTATGGATCAGAGGATAGAGCAGCTGTTGAACTGGCAGAAATAGTTTGCAGCGCGTCTGTGAGGAAGGATAGACAGTTGATAGGGCAAAGTTGAACTCAGTGGAATGGGTTAAAGTGTGTCTGTTTCAATGCAAGGAGTGTCAGGAATAAGGGGGATAAACGTAGAGCATGAATCAGTACTTGTAACTACGATGTTGTGACCATTACGGAAACATGGATTTCACAGGGGCAGGAATGGTTGTTAGATGTTCCCGGGGTTTAGATGTTTTAAGAAGAATAGGGACGGAGGTAAAAGAGGAGGGGGGAGTGGCACTGTTAATTAGGGAGTGCATCACAGCAGCAGAAAAAGAGGTAATCGAGGAGGGTTTGTCTACTGAGTCAGTATAGGTGGAAGTCAGAAATAGGAAAAGAGCAGTCACTTTATTAGGAGTTTTCTATAGGGTTCTCTAACCCTAACCCCAATAGCAGCAGAGAGATGGAGGAACAGATTGGGTGGCAGATCTTGGAAAGGTGCAGAGGTAACAGAGTTGTTGTCATGGGTGACTTCAACTTCCCTAATATTGACTGGTGCCTCCTGACTGCAAATGGTTTGGATGGAGCAGATTTTGTCAGGTGTGTACAGGAAGGATCCCTGACTCAATATGTAGATAGGCTGACTAGGGGTGGCCATATTGGATTTGGTGCTTGGCAACGAACCAGGCCAGATACATACAGGCCAACACCTCACGGATAGCGTCCGTGGTGGAAGCCATGGGGCTGGGGGCCAAAGCATCGACCATAGGTCAGAATGTCTAAGGCCTGGGCAATCTGTGTGGGTGCTGGCTGAGGCTTAGGACAGGGCTACCTTGTCACAGACAGCTATGTATTAGGGCCAGCTGGACATTGCAGTGGTGCTCCAGAGCTTGGCCCAGTCACAGCGGGCTGTGGCCGAAGGCATTGTCAGCATTGCCTGGGTGCTAGCTGACCTGCACCAGTGCTGGAGGGAGGTGACACAGTCACTGAGTGATGTGGTACAGTCGCAGAGGGAGGTGGCCAGTCCCTGTGCTCCATGGCGGCAAGCCTGGAGACCCGTGTCGAGGTGAGAGTGGGCCTTCAGGAGCGGTGCCAGGTGGCGGGGAAGCCCCAAGAGTTCGCTACGGTCGCACCCCCATCCCATGGAGTAGCCTGGAGGCCATCGGGCACCCCAAAAGAGGGGGAGGCGATGGGGCCGGTGCCGGTGATTCCCGCAAGGGAGATGCTGCAACGCCACAGCGCCTCAGACACCACGCCCCTCCCCTCCTCTCCACTCCACTTGGGACAACCGAACGACTGCCGGGCCCATCTAGGCCCGGTCGTTCCATAGGACTGTTGCCAAAAGGGACCTAGGTCACAGGGTGGGATTCGGAACAGGCCACCTCCACTCCTGATGTATCACCTGAGGATCCATCGACACGTAGTGTTCGGATCCATAAGGCCAGAAAGGTAGACACCAGTTAAGATGGCATGGGTGCAGCACATAGGAAAGCGTTGGGGGCGAGGGCACAGACCATTATAGAGATGTTCATGTTCTTCATAAAATAAACATCTGTGCACAAATGTTCCAACCTGTCTCAGTCTCTTGGCCTTCACCGCATCATCCTCGTTGGATGAGGGCTGGCATTGTTACCCTCCTCCAGTAAGTTGCCCCTCTGCTGCGCGATGGTGTGAAGGATGTAGCAGGCTCCGACGAAGTGGGCGATCTTCCTAGTGCTGTACTAGAGGCCCCTCCAGAAAGGTCCAGGCACCTGAACCATATCTTCAGGATGCCGAAGCTCTGCTCAATCATGCCCCTGGTGGCGGCATGGGAATCGTTGTCGGTCTGTGGCCTCCGGATAGGCGTCATCAGCCACGGCTACAGCGGATAACCCCTGTCCCCCAAGAGCCAACCCCTCTGCCGGGGTTGCACTTCGAAAATGTCAGGAACCGTCAAGTGTGCCAGGATGAAATATCGTACACACGTCCCGGGTATCAGGCGCAGACATGCATGATGTGCAGCTGATAGTCACACAGCAACTGTACGTTCATCTAGTGGAACCTCTTTCAGTTTGTGAAGACCGGCCCATCATGGGCTGGTGCTCGTAAGGGGACATGCATCCCGTCGATCACCCCATGGACCTGGGGCATCCTGGCGATGGTGGCGAACCCCGTTGCCCTGACATCCTGGTGGTCTCAGTCCACATTTAGTTTGATATATTGTGCCGAGTGGGCAGATAAGGCCTCCATCACGGTGCAGGTGCACCTGTGTGCTATATTGTATATTACTTTTTTGAACTAGCCGAGGTGGTGAAATGAACAATAGTCTTCTTGTAAAGATGAACTAATTTACTGAGTAATATAAATAATATTTGTGAGTCCTTTTTACTTAATACTCAACTAGTAAAAGAAATAAAATACAGTAAAGATAACAAACTAACTATACAATGTAATAATGAAGTAACTTATAACTTCTCCCTCTCTAGCTATTCTATGTCTTGTCTGTTCACGCTCCTGAAGCACGCTATCTCAGAAAGAGTGGGAAAGTCCTTTTTATATCACCTGATAGTGAGACATCTAGTGTTGAATTGACTGTCCTAGTTTTACATACATTGATCATGTATATTGATATACAGAGATCACTATACTGTGCACCGGGGTCTGTGAGATCCCGGATGAGATCCCGGACAGGTCTCCACTCGCTGCCTGGAGGGACCCCATGGCGTAAAGGTTCAGGGAGACTGTCACAGTGACAGCCACAGGGGGCGGGTGTCCTCCCCCAAACCGGCGGTTCCAGGTGCGCCATGATCCAGCAGATATGGAGTCTTCGACAGCATGCCCGGTTTGGCAGGTCCTTAAATGACAGGCATTGCTGGTACACACGAGGCCTCACGAGGTGCCTCATTCCCACCTTCTCCTCTGCCTGTTGGGCGGCTTGCTCACCATCCATTCGTACAGCCACAGAGCATCCCCCAGAGTTGCGGCGGCCAGGATGAAGGTGACCATTTCTGTTGGATTCCGAAGTCCATTGTCTGCAGAAGGTGAAAGGCAGACATGTTAGCATGGTGTGTTTCCTCGTCCCAACCAGGTCCACTGGGCTACACCGTGGCCCCTCCCTGCACTGCAGCCCCTGCACCCGAATGTTCCTCCCTCCCCCTCCCCCCATGCCCACACCAATCACAACCGCTTCCCCTGCCACTCTGCTCTCCGCACCCCGCACACGCGCCGTTGGTGGCTGGCACCGTAGGAGTCTCTAGCTCCTGCACCCATCCCTGCCGGCAGGGGTACCGGTAGCTGGTACTACTCAGTGGTACGTACTGCGGGCTCCGTCCCGCACCCTCCTGGAGGGGCTGCCATGGGAGTACATCTCGGGTGGACCATGTGATGCCCACCCGGCGGGTGGCCTGTGGTTGTGGGTGGGGTTGGGGGTTGGTGCGGTCAGGTGGGCTGGAGGGAGGGATTGCGAGGGCAGGACCAACAGCCGACTGTCACGCCTCTGGGAATTTAACCTACCACCTCTCTTTCCCTCAGCTGCCACAGCACCTGTTTCCGATTTTTAAAACTTACAAGTGAACCTTACCGTTGGTAATTCCTCCTGGTGGAGGCAGAGCACCACGAAAGTCCCGGAGAATACTGGGTCAGGCTTGCCAACGACATACCAACGATGTTTACTGTACGTGCAGAGCAGAAGGCATTGATGCCGCTGTCGAGGCACGAGTCTGGCATTCCGTCGGGCGCTGTCCACGATGTTCGGCTCACGGGCGATTCTCCGTTCAGTCGCATTTTGCGATTCTGCATCCCTGGACGGAGAATCCCACCCAAGGTTATAATGAAAGCTTTCGCTTGGTTGGACAGCAGTATATGGAACAGGACTTAAACAATCCATAAGATAACAGAGTAAAGGGAATATACTTGTCAGCGTAAGGGGAATAAAGGAAAAGTCATTGAAATTATTCTTACATTTTAACTTTTATACAACAATGTAGTGCTGAATTATGTGGATTGTCACTAGAGGGAGTGAGAGAAATGTATTAAACTTGGCTGCTTGCAATGTGTATTTGGATTCATTATGGTTTAAACAACATCTGCACCAAACCCAGAGTTATAAAATAAAAGCAAAATACTTTGCATGCTGGAAATCTGAAATAAGAACAGAAAATGCTGGAAATACTTACCCACAGGAAGAAACATCCTTTCCACATCCATCTTGTCAACAGCATTCAGGATCTTATATACTTTAATCAAGTCACCCCTCACTCTTCTGAACTCCAGTGGAAATAAGCCCAGCCTGTCCAAATTTTCCTCATAGGATAACCTGTTCATTCCAGGTAACAATCTAATAAACCGCCTCTGAACCACCTCCAACGCATTTACACCCTTCTTTAAATAAACTGCACACAGGAAGCCATTGTACTGCTTGTCTATTCTCTCCTCTATTTCCACTTGTGTTGCAGTTTGTGCTCCCCAGACAGAGGATCGCTGAATGGTCCTCCACTTCTGGGGTGAAATTCGCCATAATCGGCGCGATGTCCGCCGACCGGTGCCAAAAACGGCGCAAATCAGTCCGGCATCGCGCCGCCCCAAAGGTGCGGAATCCTCCGCATCTTGAGCGGCCGAGCCCTAACCTTGAGGGGCTAGGCCCGCGCCAGACTGATTTCCGCCCCGCCAGCTGGCGGGAAAGGCCTTTGGTGCCCCGCCAGCTGGCGCGGAAATGACATTGACGGACGGCGCATGCGCGGGAGCGTCAGCGGCCGCTCACGGCATCCCCGCGCATACGCAGTGGAGGGGGTCTCTTCCGCCTCTGCCATGGTGGAGACCAGGGCGAAGGCGGAAGGAAAAGAGTGCCCCCACGGCACAGGCCCACCCACGGATTGGTGGGCCCCGATCGCAGGCTAGGCCACCGTGGGGGCACCTCCCGGGGCCAGATCGTCGTCGTCCCCCCGCCCCCCGCCCCCGGACCCCGGAGACCGCGCCGCCTTGTCCCGCCAGTAAGAGAGGTGGTTTAATCCACGTCGGCGGGACAGGCATTCCAGCAGCGGGACTTCAGCCCATTCGGGCTGGAGAATCGCCGGGGCAGGTGCCCGCCAACCGGCGCGGCGCGATTCCCGCCCCCGCCGAATCTCCGGTGCCGGAGAATTCGGCAACCGGCGGGGGTGGGATTCACGCCAGCCCCCGGCGATTCTCCGACCCGGCGGGGGATCGGAGAATCCCGCCCCAGATGTCCAGCTTTCAATAACCTGTTGCATGCTCCAGCCATGCCAAGAAGGAAAACCAGTTCGGACTGGTATCCTTTCCCATTTTACTTGTGTTCCATTTCAAAGTACTCAAGACCGGTTGCGGCCAATATTCTGATTTCCCCATTGTACTTTCTTTTGTTCTTTCTGGGATGTCAGCGATGAAAGCAAAGCCTCCCTGCTTTTGCCAAAATGGAGAACTGAAGACCAGCTACACATCTGCAGAGACAGGTCTCCGAGCCTAGCATATCTTTCTCAAACATCTTTCCTCCCTGTCAATGTCCAGGGTCTTCAGGTCCCAGGACTCCAAAGTAAATGGGGAGATTCTTATCAGCCTCTTTCGGGAATCCATCCTCACCCATTTCCCACTCCTTCAGCTACCCTTGTGCTCAGTGACTCTCCCTGTGTTAATCTCTCACTGCAATAATCTCATTCCCCCTGAGTGTAAGTAACTGAGCTGGTGTGTGGACAAGAAGCAGCAAATTACACGGGGAGTTAGTTTGAGATTTTGGGGCAGAGGGACAGTGGGAGTCGGGGGAGGCAGTGTTAGTGAGGAAGGAGATCTGAGCAGGAAATGTGGGCAGTTTGCTTCTGAATAAAACTCCTCAATCTCCCACTTCAACATCATCCTCCTTATGAATGTTCACAGATGGAGTTCTGTGTCTGCGCAGAGGCAGATTTACAATGAAACACACTGGGCTGGATTCCCCATTATTGGGACTATGTCCCCAAGCCGGCGTCAAAACGGTGGAGATTTACTCCTGAAAAACTTGGATTAAAGGGACACAAATTCACAGCCCTGCAGGGGGCTAGCAGTGACCCAGAGTAAACCTCACAGCTTTTGCTGCAGATACAGCTCCCCTCACCTCCGGCTCAGAGGCCGCACATGCGCACGGAGGCGGCCTCCAGCAGCCACGCTGTGCTCCATGGCGGACTCGGACCGCGGAGGTAGACCCACAAAGGAGACCCCCCCTCTCCATCCCCGCCCCCCCCTTACAGACTTATGTAAATGAATTTTTCAAAATCGAGCAAACATGTGACCAAATCAAGCCTTACCAGCACGAGGAGACGACAAGTGAGATAGGAGGGCTGGCTTGAAGACCCAAGGCGAGCGAGGTTAGTGAGATTATGAGAAAGGAAGCATGTGAGGGGTGGGGACAGACTGTGAAGCGATGGGGGGTGGGGTGGGGGGAGGAAGAGTGTTTGGATGTGGGGACCGGGGGAGGAGAGTGTGTGAGGGGGGGGTTAGCCAGGGTTGTAAATTTGCAGGGAGGGAGTGTGTGTGGGGGTTGGTTGCATTTTGAAGCGAGGGAGAGTTTGTGAGGGGGAACAGGCACGAGAGTGTGTGAGGGGGGGGTTAGCCAGGGTTGTAAATTTGCAGGGAGGGAGTGTGTGTGGGGGTTGGTTGCATTTTGAAGCGAGGGAGAGTTTGTGAGGGGGAACAGGCAGGAGAAGGGTAGAGTAAGTGATGTCTGAAATCCAGAGTCACAGCTTCATAGTTTTTACAAGTTAAAAAGCACTAAAGCAGTGATCAGTTTCCATCTTTTTGTGGCTTTTGTCTTTGCATTCTGTGGGGCGAAGGTGGGCGGGATCAGGAGCGGTGTGACATCATGTGGGGGCTCAGAAATGGAGGTGAGCGCAAGGCCCCATAAAGTGTAAATCTGCCTCTGTACATCTTCATCTTCCTCCTCCTTTTGATGCATAGAGTGTCCAGGCTGGAAGCAAACAAACTGAGAATCAGTGAACATTACCCCCACAAAATAAAGTGACAGATTATATTTTTATTATGCCGGCATATATTAGAACTAAGTACAGTACAGCACAGGAACAGGCCCTTCGGCCCTCCAAGCCTGTACCGGTCATGATACCAACCTTGGCCAAAACCCTCAGCACTTCCTTGTGTCGTATCCCTCTTTACCCATCCTATCCATGTGTTTGTCAAGATGCCTTTTGAATGCCGTTAATGTATCTGCTGCCACAACCTCCCTTGGCAACGTGTTCCAGGCACTCACCATCCTCTGCGTAAAAAACATGCCTCGCACATCTCCTCTAAACTTTGCCCCACGGACCTAAAACCTATGCCCCCGGTGACTGACCCCTCCACCCTGGGAAAGAGTGCCTGCCCATCCACTCTATCCATGCTCCTCATAATCTTGCAGACCTCAGTTTTGCACTGAGTGCTGAATTTGGTGCATTTGAGTGCTATAGTGAGAGTTTGGTGACTGAGGGAGTATAAGGCTTCATTTTTATCTAAAGTCTAGTCTTTCTTTTATTTAGTTAATTAACTTAAAAGTTGCTGTTTGGTTTAGAAGAAGGTGAATTTTCAATCAGCTTTAAACAAAGGTTCTACTTGTAGATACTTGCAGCTGGAGCTTGTTAATTAGTTAATTGGGTTAGGCCAGTTTTCAGAGGCTAGATTCACAGTATAAAAGTGATCCCCTACAGTGCAGACTTTGTTTGCACTGAGTGCTGAATTTGGTGCATTTGAGTGCTATTGTGAGCGTTTGGTGACTGAGGGAGTGCTGAATTTGGTGCATTTGAGTGCTATAGTGAGAGTTTGGTGACTGAGGGAGTATAAGGCTTCATTTTTATCTAAAGTCTAGTCTTTCTTTTATTTAGTTAATTAACTTAAAAGTTGCTGTTTGGTTTAGAAGAAGGTGAATTTTCAATCAGCTTTAAACAAAGGTTCTACTTGTAGATACTTGCAGCTGGAGCTTGTTAATTAGTTAATTGGGTTAGGCCAGTTTTCAGAGGCTAGATTCACAGTATAAAAGTGATCCCCTACAGTGCAGACTTTGTTTGCACTGAGTGCTGAATTTGGTGCATTTGAGTGCTATTGTGAGCGTTTGGTGACTGAGGGAGTGCTGAATTTGGTGCTTTTGAGTGCTATTGTGAGCGTTTGGTGATTGAGGGAGTGCTGAATTTGATGCATTTGAGTGCTATAGTGAGAGTTTCGTGACTGAGGGAGTTAGGTGAGGAGGGAGTAAGGTGCTCCTTTCATTTCCATTTCCTACATTTCCTCAAAGAGCGTGAAGGGAGCCGGGAGTTTGCAGAGAGTGCAGCTGACTGGGAGCAGAGTCGGAGGGCGGAGGTCCAGTTGGTGCACAGGGCAGCTATATTCTGTAAGGTAAGAGGGGATGGAGGCTAGGCCAGTTGCATGCTCCTCCTGTAGGATGTGGGTGGTAAGGGACACCACTGGTGGCCCCACTGACTACACCTGCGGGAAGTGCACCCAACTGCAGCTCCTCAGAGACCGCGTTAGGGAACTGGAGCTGAAGCTGGATGAACGTCGGATCATCCGAGAGGCAGAGGGGGTGATAGAGAAGAGTTACAGGGAGGTAACCACACCCAAGGTACAGGACAAGAGTAGCTGGGTTACAGTCAGGGGAAAGAAAACAAACAGGCAGACAGTGCAGGGATCCCTCGTGGCCGTTCCCCTTCAAAACAAGTATACCGTTTTGGATGCTGTTGGGGGGGGATGACCTACCGGGGGAAGGCCTTAGCGGCCAGGTCTCTGGCACTGAGTCTGGCTCTGGGGCTCAGAAGGGAAGGGGGGAAAATAGAAAAACAATAGTAGTAGGAGATTCAATGGTTAGAGGAATAGATAGGAGATTCTGTGGTCGCGAGCGAGACTCCTGGAAGGTATGTTGCCTCCCGGTCGCCAGGGCCAAGGATGTCTCGGATCATATCTTCAGGATCCTTAAGGGGAGGGGGAGCAGCCAGAAGGCGTGGTGCACATTGGTACCATCGACGTAGGTAGGAAAAGGGGTGTGGAGGTAATAAACGAGTTTAGGGAGTTAGGCTGGAAGTTAAAAGCCAGGACAGACAGAGTTGTCATCTCTGGTTTGTTGCCACGTGATAGCGAGGCTAGGAATAGGGAGAGAGTGCAGTTGAACACGTGGCTGCAGGAATGGTGTAGGAGGGAGGGCTTCAGGTATTTGGATAATTGGAGCGCATTCTGGGGAAAGTGGGACCTGTACAAGCAGGACTGATTGCATCTCAACCAGAGGGGCACCAATATCCTGGGAGGGAGGTTTTCTAGTACTCTTCGGGAGGGTTTAAACTAATTTGGCAGGGGAATGGGAACCGGATTTGTTGTCCAGCAACTAAGGTAGCCTATATTCAGGAGGCCAAAGCGTGTAGTGAGGCAGTGGGGAAGGGAACACTGACAAAGGAGAGTACTTGCAGGCACGGAGATGGGTTGAAGTGTGTATACTTCAACGCAAGAAGCATCAGGAATAAGGTTGGTGAACCTAAGGCATGGATCGGTACTTGGGACTACCATGTGGTGGCCATCACGGAAACTTGGATAGAAGAAGGGCAGAAATGGTTGTTGGAGGTCCCTGGTTATAGATGTTTCAATAAGATTAGGGAGCGTGGTAAAAGAGATGGGGGGGGGGGGGTGGCACTGTTAATTAGAGATAGTATAACAGCTGCAGAAAGGCAGTTCGAGGAGTATCGGCCTACTGAGGTAGTATGGGTTGAAGTCAGAAATAGGAAAGGAGCAGTCACCTTGTTAGGAGTTTTCTATAGGCCCCCCAATAGTAGCAGAGATGTGGAGGAACAGATTGGGAAACAGATTTTGGAAAGGTGCTGAAGTCACAGGGTAGTAGTCATGGGTGACTTCAGCTTCCCAAACATTGAGTGGAAACATTTTAGATCAAATAGTTTGGATGGGGGATGTTTGTGCAGTGTGTCCAGGAAGCTTTTCTAACACAGTATGTAGATTGTCCGACCAGAGGGGAGGCAATATTGGATTTGGTACTTGGTAATGAACCAGGGCAAGTGATAGATTTGTTAGTGGGGGAGCATTTTGGAGATAGTGACCACAATTCTGTGACTTTCACTTTAGTAATGGAGAGGGATAGGTGCGTGCAACAGGGCAAGGTTTACAATTGGGGGAAGGGTAAATACGATGTTGTCAGACAAGAATTGAAGTGCATAAGTTGGGAACATAGGCTGTCAGGGAAGGACACAAGTGAAATGTGGAACTTGTTCAAGGAACAGGTACTACGTGTTCTTGATATGTATGTCACTGTCAGGCAGGGAAGAGATGGTCGAGTGAGGGAACCATGGTTGACAAGAGAGGTTGAATGTCTTGTTAAGAGGAAAAAGGAGACTTATGTAAGGCTGAGGAAACAAGGTTCAGACAGGGCGCTGGAGGGATACAAGATAGCCAGGAGGGAACTGAAGAAAGGGATTAGGAGAGCTAAGAGCGGGCATAAACAATCTTTGGTGGGTAGGATCAAGGAAAACCCCAAGGCCTTTTACATAAATGTGAAAAATATGAGAATGACTAGAGCGAGGGTAGGATCAAGACAGTAGCGGGAGATTGTGTATTGAATCTGAAGAGATAGGAGAGGTCTTGAATGAGTACTTTACTTCTGTATTTACAAATGAGAGGGGCCATATTGTTGGAGAGGACAGTGTGAAACAGACTGGTAAGCTCGAAGAAATACTTGTTAGGAAGGAAGATGTGTTGGGCATTTTGAAAAACTTGAGGATAGACAAGTCCCCCGGGCCTGAAGGGATATATCCAAGGATTCTATGGGAAGCAAGAGATGAAATTGCAGAGCCGTTGGCAATGATCTTTTCGTCCTCACTGTCAACAGGGGTGGTACCAAGGGATTGGAGAGTGGCGAATGTCGTGCCCCTGTTCAAAAAAAGGACTAGGGATAACCTTGAGAATTACAGGCCAGTTAGTCTTACTTCAGTGGTAGGCAAAGTAATGGAAAGAGTACTGAAGGATAGGATTTCTGAGCATCTGGAAAGACACTGCTTGATTAAGGATAGTCAGCATGGATTTGTGAGGGGTAGGTCTTGCCTTACAAGTCTTATTGAATTCTTTGAGGAGGTGACCAAGCATGTGGATGAAGGTAAAGCAGTGGATGTAGTGTAAATGGATTTTAGTAAGGCATTTGATAAGTTTCCCCATGGTAGGCTTATGCAGAAAGTAAGGAGGCATGGGATAGTGGGAAATTTGGCCGGTTGGATAACAACTGGCTAACCGATAGAAGTCAGAGAGTGGTGGTGGATGGCAAATATTCAGCCTGGATCCCAGTTACCAGTGGCGTACTGCAGGGATCAGTTCTGGGCTGTTGTCGGCTGCAAAGAGACATAGATAGGATGCAGAGCTGGGCTGAGAAGTGGCAGATGGAGTTTAACCCTGACAAGCGTGAGGTTGTCCATTTTGGAAGGACAAATATGAATGCGGAATACAGGGTTAACGGTAGAGTTCTTGGCAATGTGGAGGAGCAGAGAGATCTTAGGGTCTATGTTCATACGTCTTTGAAAGTTGCCACTCAAGTGGATAGAGCTGTGAAGAAGGCCTATGGTGTGCTAGCGTTCATTAACAGAGGGATTGAATTTAAGAGCCGTGAGGTGATGATGTAGCTGTACAAAACTTTGGTAAGGCCACATTTGGTGTACTGTGTACAGTTCTGGTTGCCTCATTTTAGGAAGGATGTGGAAGCTTTGGAAAAGGTGCAAAGGAGATTTACCAGGATGTTGCCTGGAATGGAGAGTAGATCATACGAGGAAAGGTTGAGGGTGCTAGGCCTTTTTTCATTAGAACAGAGAAGGATGAGGGGCGACTTGATAGAGGTTTATAAGATGATCAGGGGAATAGATAGACAGTCAGAGACTTTTTCCCCAGGTGGAACAAAGCATTACAAGGGGACATAAATTTAAGGTGAATGGTGGAAGATATAGGAGGGATGTCAGAGGTAGGTTCTTTACCCAGAGAGTAGTGGGGGCATGGAATGCACTGCCTGTGGAAGTAGTTGAGTCAGAAACATTCGGGATCTTCAAGCAGCTATTGGATAGGTACATGGATTACGGTAGAATGATATAGTGTAGATTAATTTGTTTTTAAGGGCAGCACGGTAGCATTGTGGATAGCACAATTTCTTCACAGCTCCAGGGTCCCAGGTTCGATTCCAGCTTGTGTCACTGTCTGTGCGGAGTCTGCACATCCTCCCTGTGTGTGCGTGGGTTTCCTCTGGGTGCTCCGGTTTCCTCCCACAGTCCAAAGATGTGCAGGTTAGGTGGATTGGCCATGATAAATTGCCCTTAGTGTCCAAAATTGCCCTTAGTGTTGGGTGGAGGTGTTGACCTTGGGTAGGGTGCTCTTTCCAAGAGCCGGTGCAGACTCAATGGGCCGAATGGCCTCCTTCTGCACTGTAAATTCAATGATAATCTATGATTAATCTAGGACAAAGGTTCGGCACAACATCGTGGGCCGAAGGGCCTGTTCTGTGTTGTATTTGTCTATGTTCTATGTTCTATCAGGTCACCCCTCAACCTCCGTCTTTCTAATGAAAACAGTCCAAGTCTATTCAGCCTCTCCACATAGCTAACATGCTCCAGACCAGGAAATATCCTGGTGAACCTCCTCTGCATCCTCTCCAAAGCCTCCACATCCTTCTGGTAGTGCGGTAACCAGAAATGTGCGCAATATTCCAAGTGCGGCCTTACCAAGATTCTATACAACTGTAGCATGACTTGCCAGTTTTTATACTCCATGCCGCGTCCAATGAAGGCAAGCATTCTGTATACTTCCTTGACTAACTTGTCCACTTGTGTTGCCACCTTCAAAGATCTGTGGACCTACACGTCCAGATCTCTCTGACTTTCTATATTCCTTAGAGTTTTATCATTTAAGGTATATTTCCCTTCTATGTTAGACCTACCAAAATGCATTACCTCACATTTGTCCAGATGAAACTGCATTTGCCATTTCTCTGCCCAAGTCTCCAACCTATCTAAGACCTGCTGTATCTTCTGACAATCCTCAACACTATCTGCCACTCGACCAACCTCGGTGTCATCTGCAAACTTACTAATCAGACCGGCTACATTTTCCTCCAAGTCGTTTATGTACATCACAAACAACAGAAACCAGTGAATAAATAGTTGCCAGATGGGTTTCAGAAGGATACGAGTGATTAAGCTTTAGCTTTGTGTGCGTTGTGTGCGAAAGTTATCAGCTACATCTTCCAATGTGCTGCTGATGACTGATCAGGTTCAATGGCACCAGTCATTCCTGTATCTGGTCTGAGACTCCTGGGGCGGGATTCTCCGCAATCGGCACGATGTCCGCCGACCGGCGCAAAAAACGGCGCGAATCAGTCCGGCATCGCGCCGCCCGAAAGGCGCGGAATTCTCCGCATCTTGAGGGGCCGAGCCCTCACCTTGAGGGGCTAGACCCGCGCCGGACTGATTTCCGCCCCGCCGGCTGACGGGAAAGGCCTTTGGCGCCCCGCCACCTGGCGCGGAAATGACTTTGCCGTGCGACGCATGCGCGGGAGCATCAGCGGCCACTCACAGCATCCCCGCGCATGTGCAGTGGAGGGAGTCTCTTCCGCCTCCACCATAGTGAAGACAATGGCGAAGGCGGAAGGAAAAGAGTGCCCCCACGGCACAGGCCCGCCCGCAGATCGGTGGGCCCCGGTCACTGGCCAGGCCACCATGGCCCCCCCCCCCCCCCCGGGGCCAGATCGCCCCGCGCCCCCCCCCCCCAGGACCCCAGAGCCCGCCCGCGCCACCTTGTCCCGCCGTTCGAAAGGTGGTTCAATCCACACCGGCTGGCATGGGTTGGCAGCGGCGGGACTTTGGCCCATCGCGGACCGGAGAATCGCCGGGGGTGAGCCCGCGACCGACGCGATTTCCGCCGACCGGCGCAGCGCGATTCCCGCCCCCGACGAATCTCCGGTGGTGGAGAATTCGGGACACGGCGGGGGCGGGATTCACGCCGGCCCCCGGCGATTCTCTGACCCGGTGGGGGGTCGGAGAATCGCGCCCCTGGTTTGTCAGATTTGTTTCATACACTACTCCATGTAAAGTTGAACTCGAACAATGCAAGTGTAACTCAAACCCCTTGCAATGCAGACCATCCGTGTGGGAGACGAGAAAATGTTTTGTGACGAGAGTCTTTGGAAATCTTTCCTTCAAAAGAAGGGATGTTGAATATTTTTTAAAGAGAGGTAGATAGAGGTTGGGATTTGCTGTTGCCCGTCAGCCTAGCTGCCACTGCTGGTGAGGTTGGAGAATTTGACGCACCCCTTCTCTATTGCTGCCGCTTGTCAATGTGATTTCCCATTGAAGCTACCACAAGCCGCTGGGAAACCCAGAGGTGGGGGTGCATTGCCGGCAGGACCAGAGAATCCCAACTGCCATTGAAAGGCCAGAAACTCCGGCCAGATTCTTGACAAGCAAGGGGATGAAAGGTTATGGGGATAGGCAGGAGGGTGGAGTTACAACGAGAATTCCCATTTAATGGTGGAGCAGGGTTGAGTGGCCTACTCCTGATCCTAATTTTGTATGTTTGTATTTCTTCAATATCTTTGACAGAGTTAATTCAAGATTTGATGATTTAAATCCCCAAGAGGTTTTATTCCACCATGAACCAAAAATATGATCAGTACTTAGTTCAATCGGTACAGCATGTATTTAAATAATAATACAAAGGTATTGAACACGTCCCAGTGCTCTCTGGTATCGTTTGTTTGTGCTCATTTAATCAAAATAACTCCTCCATAACCTGCCAGGGACGAACTCCTCTCCCTCCAATCATCTGTCGATCTTTTTCTCCACTCCTGTTTGCACATGTTCCGTTTCAAAAAGCCAGGCAGTCCCTTTGGTCACAATATTGCTCTTTCTTAACTCTTGCTGCTTAGAAATCCAAAAACCCAAGAGCAAAGTGAGCAGGCAATGTTTTCCTGATTACCCGAACAAGGGGCAGAAATAATTTCCTTTGCCACACTATTTTTGAATGCCACCCTTTTGAACTGAGTGCTCATTGTCATGCAGAATAACTCTTCTGCTTCATATCCTTTCTGCGGAAGGAAATCCTGAAAGGCGACACTTTCCTGAAGACTATTGGGAATTATGTGACTCACCCAAAGAACAAAGAAAGGTACAGCACAGGAACAGGCCCTTCGGCCATCCAAGCACGTGCCGACCATGCTGCCCGTCTAAACTAAAATCTTCTACACTTCCGGGGTCCGTATCCCTCTATTCCCATCCTATTCATGTATTTGTCAAGATGCCCCTTAAACGTCACTATCGTCCCTGCTTCCACCAGCTCCTCCGGCAGTGAGTTCCAGGCATCCACTACCCTCTGTGTAAAAAACTTGCCTCGTACATCTCCTCTAAATCTTGCCCCTCACAACTTAAACCTATGCCCCCTAGTGATTGACCCCTCTACCCTGGGGAAAAGCCTCTGACTATCCACTCTGTCTTTGCCCCTCATAATTTTGTAGACCTCTGTCAGGTCACCCCTCAACCTCCTTCGTTCCAGTGAGAACAAACCGAGTTTATTCAACCGCTCCTCATAGCTAATGCCCTCCATACCAGGCAACATCCTGGTAAATCTCTTCTGCACCCTCTCAAAAGCCTCCACATCCTTCTGGTAGTGTGGCGACCAGAATTGAACACTATACTCCAAGTGTGGCCTAACTAAGGTTCTCGATAGCTGCAACATGACATGCCAATTCTTATACTCAATGCCCCGGCCAATGGAGGCAAGCATGCCGTATGCCTTCTTGACTACCTTCTCCACCTGTGTTGCCCCTTTCAGTGACCTGTGAACCTGTACACCTAGATCTCTCTGACTTTCAATACTCTTGAGGGTTCTACCATTCACTGTATGTTCCCTACCTGCATTAGACCTTCCAAAATGCATTACCTCACATTTGTCCGGATTAAACTCCATCTGCCTTCTCTCCGCCCAAGTCTCCAGACAATCTAAATCCTGCTGTATCCTCTGACAGTCCTCATCGCTACCCGCAACTCCACCAACCTTTGTGTCGTCTGCAAACTTACTAATCAGACCAGTTACATTTTCCTCCAAATCATTTATATATACTACAAACAGCAAAGGTCCCAGCACTGATCTCTGCGGAACACCACTAGTCACAGCCCTCCAATCAGAAAAGCACCCTTCCATTGCTACTCTCTGCCTTCTATGACCTAGCCAGTTCTGTATCCACCTTGCCAGCTCACCCCTGATCCCGTGTGACTTCACCTTTTGTACCAGTCTACCATGCGGGACCTTGTCAAAGGCCTTACTGAAGCCCCAGCAGCTCAAATTCCGACAATATCATACTCTAGATATACAAGGCCAGATTTTCCGATGGTGGATTGGCCATGCTAAATTGCCCCTCAGTGTTCAGGGATATGCAGTTTAGGTTACAGGGGTAGGACAGGGTGGTCGCGAGAGTGGGCCTAGGTAGACTTCTCTTTCAGAGTGTTGGTACAAGTTCGATGGGCTGAATGGTCTCCTTCGGCACTGTGGGGATTCTATGGATTCCATTGAAAGGCCTCCCTCTACACTATCGGAATTCTGTGAAGCATAGCATTTTGTCAACTAACCTCAGATGTTTTTTGTAGCTGTTCCTTCAAACAAGTTGCCAGTGGTATTCTCGCCGGGCAGCATTTTCATCCCTAAAAGCAGGTTGTAAGTTCAAATCCCACTCCAGAAAGTTGAGCGCAGTATCTATAGGCTGATATTGCAGTGTGGCAGTGTGGCCTCTGTAAAGAGCCACGGTTGCTGGTGGGTCAGGCTCGTTCAGAGCCGGCCCACCAGTTGATGTCGTGGGACTCACCTTGATTGCTTTTGACAAAGTCTCAAAACATATGGCGGGAAAAGCCAGCCGTGGGGCCGGTGGGCTACATCCTGCTTTTCATGCCTTTTCATGCACTTCATCAAAACAAAAGAGAAAACTCCACCCGAAGTCCTCTCAGATGACACATTGAACTGAGGCTCCATCTGTCCTCTCGGTAGAATGCAAGATCCGAACTATTGCTGACAGGAGTGGGGAAGTTCTTCCTTGCTGTCCAGGTCAGTATTAAACCCAGAGCCAACATCACTGAAACAGATTACCTGGTTGATGCAACCATCAATTCACTCAGAGGTACGAGAAGTAAACCGTGGTCTTAATCAGCTTAGAACTGTGCCTGCCTGTGACCGGTACAATACTGAAGGCGGCCCCGCAGGTCAGCTGCTCATATACTTCCTCTAAAGGGGTGGAGCCATCGGCGGAGCCCGTACATGCCCCAACATATCCCCCTGTGGGTGAAGCCACACAATGGCCCACAGGTGGAGCCCACAGGGTTAATAACATAACATAACATAATACAGTGCACTGGTGAATTATCAGTAATTATACATTCACCACACTGGTCATTATCACATTGCTGCTGGGATCTTGCTGTGTGTAAATGGGCGACTGCATTTTCTGCAGGACAACAGCGACTCCACCTCAAGAAGTATTTCTTTGGCTGTAAGGTGCTTTAGGGATATCCTGAGGTTGTGAAAGATGCTGTAGAAATGCAAGATTTTCTTTCCTTGACTGGGCCCAGTCCGGTTTTGGAGTGTGATAGCAAAATTCAGGTGCAAATGGGTAAACTGTGCACCCCCCCACCCCCTCCTCCCCCCCCACAAATCGCACACTTTGCTGCGCAATACTCATCAGGGAAGTCACTGAGACCCTATGTATGAGGAGGAGGTACTTCACCATCTTCCTGTGAAGCAGAGAAAAGCAGGAGCAGAAGACGTGTGGCTTTGTCAGAATAACATAATTGATAATAACCATAAGACCATAAGACATAGGAGCGGAAGTAAGGCCATTCGGCCCATCGAGTCCATTCCGCCATTCAATCATGGCTGATTTCAACTCCATTTACCCGCTCTCTCTCCATAGCCCTTAATTCCTCGAGAAATCAAGAATTTATCAACTTCTGTCTTAAAGACACTCAACGTCCCGGCCTCCACCGCCCTCTGTGGCAATGAATTCCACAGACCCACCACTCTCTGGCTGAAGAAATTTCTCCTCATCTCTGTTCTAAAGTGACTCCCTTTTATTCTAAGGCTGTGCCCCCGGGTCCTAGTCTCCCTTGCTAATGGAAACAACTTCCCTACATCCACCCTATCTAAGCCATTCATTATCTTGTAAGTTTCTATTAGATCTCCCCTCAACCTCCTAAACTCCAATGAATATAATCCCAGGGTCCTCAGACGTCCATCGTATGTTAGGCCTACCATTCCTGGGATCATCCGTGTGAATCTCCGCTGGACCCGTTCCAGTGCCAGTATGTCCTTCCTGAGGTGTGGGGCCCAAAATTGCTCACAGTATTCTAAATGGGGCCTAACTAATGCTTTATAAAGCTTCAGAAGTACATCCCTGCTTTTATATTCCAAGCCTCTTGAGATGAATGACAACATTGCATTTGCTTTCTTAATTACGGACTCAACCTGCAAGTTTACCTTTAGAGAATCCTGGACTAGGGCTCCCAAGTCCCTTTGCACTTCAGCATTATGAATTTTGTCACCGTTTAGAAAATAGTCCATGCCTCTATTCTTTTTTCCAAAGTGCAAGACCTCGCACTTGCCCACGTTGAATTTCATCAGCCATTTCTTGGACCACTCTCCTAAACTGTCTAAATCTTTCTGCAGCCTCCCCACCTCCTCCATACTACCTGCCCCTCCACCTATCTTTGTATCATCGGCAAACTTAGCCAGAATGCCCCCAGTCCCGTCATCTAGATCGTTAATATATAAAGAGAACAGCTGTGGCCCCAACACTGAACCCTGCGGGACACCACTCGTCACCGGTTGCCATTCCGAAAAAGAACCTTTTATCCCAACTCTCTGCCTTCTGCCTGACAGCCAATCGTCAATCCATGTTAGCACCTTGCCTCGAATACCATGGGCCCTTATTTTACTCAGCAGTCTCCCGTGAGGCACCTTATCAAAGGCCTTTTGGAAGTCAAGATAGATAACATCCATTGGCTCTCCTTGGTCTAACCTATTTGTTATCTCTTCAAAGAACTCTAACAGGTTTGTCAGGCACGACCTCCCCTTACTAAATCCATGCTGACTTGTCCTAATCTGACCCTGCACTTCCAAGAATTTAGAAATCTCATCCTTAACAATGGATTCTAGAATCTTGCCAACAACCGAGGTTAGGCTAATTGGCCTATAATTTTCCATCTTTTTCCTTGTTCCCTTCTTGAACAGGGGGGTTACAACAGCGATTTTCCAATCCTCTGGGACTTTCCCGGACTCCAGTGACTTTGAAAGATCATAACTAACGCCTCCACTATTTCCTCAGCTATCTCCTTCAGAACTCTAGGATGTAGTCCATCTGGGCCCAGAGATTTATCAATTTTTAGACCTCTTAGTTTCTCTCGCACTTTCTCCTTTGTGATGGCTACCATATTCAACTCTGCCCCCTGACTCTCCGGAATTGGTGGGATATTACTCATGTCTTCTACTGTGAAGACTGATGCAAAGTACTTATTTAGTTCCTCAGCTATTTCCTTGTCTCCTATCACAAAATTACCAGCGTCATTTTGGAGCGGCCCAATGTCAACTTTTGCCTCCCGTTTGTTTTTAATGTATTTAAATAAACTTTTACTATCATTCCTAATGTTACTGGCTAGCCTACCTTCATATTTGATCTTCTCTTTCCTTATTTCTCTCTTTGTTATCCTCTGTTTGTTTTTGTAGCCTTCCCAATCTCCTGACTTCCCACTACTCTTTGCCACATTATAGGCTTTCTCTTTTGCTTTGATGCATTCCCTAACTTCCTTTGTCAGCCATGGCTGCCTAATCCCCCCTCTGATAACCTTTCTTTTCTTTGGGATGAACCTCTGCACTGTGTCCTCAATTACTCCCAGAAACTCCTGCCATTGCTGTTCTACTGTCTTTCCCACTCGGCTCTGCTCCCAGTCGATTTTCGTCAGTTCCTCCCTCATGCCCCTGTAGTTACCTTTATTTAACTGTAACACCTTTACATCTGATTCTACCTTCTTTCTTTCAAATTGGAGATTGAATTCTACCATATTATGATCACTGCCTCCTAAGTGCTCCCTTACTTTAAGATCTTTAATCAAGTCTGGCTCATTACATGACACTAAGTCCAGAATGGCCTGTTCCCTCGTGGGCTCCATCACAAGCTGTTCCAAAAAGCCCTCCTGTAAACATTCAATGAATTCCCTTTCCTTGGGTCCACTGGCAGCATTATTTACCCAGTCCACCTGCATATTGAAGTCCCCCATGATCACTGTGACCTTGCCTTCCTGACATGCACTTTCTATTTCGTGGTGCATTTTGTGCCCCCGGTCCTGACCACTGTTAGGAGGCCTGTACATAACACCCATTATGGTTTTTTTGCCTTTGTGGTTCCTCAACTCTACCCACACAGACTCCACATCATCTGACCCTATGTCATTTAGTGCTATTGGTTTAATTTCATTCCTAATTAACAAGGCAACCCCGCCCCCTCTGCCCACCTCCCTGTCTTTTCGTTAGGTTGTGAATCCCTGGATGTTTAAATGCCCGTCCTGAACCCCCTGCAACCATGTCTCTGTGATGCCTACCACATCATACCTGCCAGTCACAATCTGGGCCACAAGCTCATCTACCTTGTTCCGTACACTGCGCGCATTTAAATATAGCATCTTTAATTCTCTATTGACCGTCCCTTTTTGTTTTCTTAGTGTGGTGGACCTTGGTTTACTGAGCCTTTCCATACACTGTGTCATATTTTGTGGGATGGGGACTATCGTAACCTCTCCTGAGTTTTGTCTTTTCGTGCTTTTTTGTATTCCTAAGCAGCTACGCTTCCCACTGATTACTTCACCTCTTGGTTCCCTGACTTTCCCTTCCCCCCCCAATCTTCAATTTAAAGTCCTATTGACCACCCTATTTACTCTTTTCGGCAGAACACTGGTCCCAGCTCGGTTCAGGTGGAGACCATCCCAACGGTATAGGTCCCTCCTGTCCCAAATCTGATGCCAGTGTCCCATGAAAAGGAACCCCTCTTTCCCACACCACTCTTTCAGCCACGTGTTAACTTCCCTTATTCTTGCCTCCCTATGCCAATTTGCACGTGGCTCGGGCAGTAATCCGGAGATTATGACCCTTGAGGACCTGTTTTTCAATTTGAATCCTAGCTCTTTATAATCTCTAAACAGGTCCTCTTTCCTAGACTTGCCTATGTTGTTGGTACCGACATGGACCACAACAACTGGATCCTTCCCCTCCCTCTCCAGTATCCTTTCAAGCCGGTCAGAGATGTCCCGCACCCGAGCACCGGGCAGGCAACCTACCATGCGGGACTCTTTATCCTGCTCACAAAGGATACTATCTATCCCCCTGATAATAGAATCCCCTACAACTACAACTTGCCTATTTACTCCCTCCCCTTGAATGGCCTGCTGAACCATGGTGCCTTGGTCAGCTGACTCATCCTTTCTGCAGCCCTGTTCGCCATCCACACAGGGAGCAAGTGCCTCATCCCTGTTGGACAGAGTCAAGGGCTGAGGCTCCTGAGTTCCTGACTGCTGGTTCCCTTTACCTGCCTGACTTGCAGCCACACCCTGCTGTCCCTGGCCACTGGCAGGATTTAAACTACTTACTCTGACAGGTGTGACTGCCTCCTGAAACACAGTGTCCAGGTAAGTCTCCCCTCCCGGATGTGCCTCAGTGTTTGAAGCTCAGACTCCAGCTCATCAACTCTGAGCCGGAGCTCTTTGAGCAGCCAACACTTACTGCAGATGTGGTCGCTGCAGCTCGCAATGGGATCTGCCAGCTCCCACATCAAGCAGCTCAAGCACATCACCTGACCAGCCATCACTAATTAATTAATTAGTTTAATTTAAGTTTATGAGTTTAGCTGTGTTTTTTTTAAAATTTGGGGCAGATTTTCTATCAACCACTCAGATCACAGCTTCCCTCTGACGTCACTTTTGGGGGAAAAAAACTGTAAAACAGGAAGTTTCCGTTAGGTTTTTATACTCACAGAGACTGCTCCTCCTCCTCCGAACGGCTCCCGAAATTAGGCCCGAAGAAAGAGAGAGAACAAAACAGTAGGGAAAAAGCACCTTCTCCCACTCTTCACCGAATTACCTCACTGCACCAAATTCTCACTCGGTCTGTATCTCTCTCACTCAGGCTGTGTGTCCTTGACCTGCGCAATGCTTACTAATGTGCGCTTTCTGTCTGTCTTTTATACAGACTTTAGGATGACTCACACTAAAACTTCAAAGAGAAGAAAACAATGTGTACCTTTGTGCCCCTTAACAGGCCTCAGGTGACTGCCTCTCAGCAATTAGGGTGGGGGCAGCTTCAGCCAATCAGACACTAATCTACACTGCACTTTTAACTGAAAAACAGCAAAATTAGATGAACCGCTTACCTTTCCTGGTTACCTCACTGCACCAAATTACCAAATTCTCACTCGGTCTGTATCTCTCTCACTCAGGCTGTGTGTCCTTGACCTGCGCAATGCTTCTTGCCTATTTACAGGGAGCATTAGCTGTACACAAGGTAATAATAGTAATAATCCTTATTGTCACAAGTCGGCTTACATTAACACGGTAATGAAGTTACTGCGAAAAGCCCCTAGTGGCCACATTCTAGCGCCTGTTCGGGAACACAGAGAAAATTCAGAATGTCCAAATTACCTAACAAGCACGTCTTTCGGGACTTGTGGGAGGAAACCGGAGCACCCGGAGGAAACCCACGCAGACACGGAGAGAACGTGCAGACTCTGCACAGACAGTGACCCAAGCCAGGAATCGAACCTGGGACCCTGGTGCTGTGAAGCAACAGTGCTATCCACAATGCTACCGTGCTGCCCATCCTGACTCTGTGAAAGCCACATCTGAATGATGCACTGAAACCACCACAAAGGGTATCACTCCCTGGTGTTGGCAGAATGGTAGGACAGTGGTGAGAACTGTTGCTTCACAGCACCAGGGTCCCAGGTTCGATTCCCGTTTGGGTCACTGTCTGTGCAGAGTCTGCACGCTCTCCCCATGTCTGCGTGGGTTTCCTCCGGGTGCTCCAGTTTCCTCCCACAAGTCCCGAAAGATGTGCTTGTAAGGTGAATTGGACATTCAGAATTCTTCCTCTGTGTACCCGAACAGGCGCCGGAGTGTGGCGAGTAGGGGCTTTTCACAGTATCTTAATTGCAGTGTTAATGTAAGCCTACTTGTGACACTAATAAAGATTATTATTATTGTGCATTTGGTATGCAACCATGCACTGCGCATCATGGTGGATGCCGCTATCCTGGTAGCAGCCGTGAAGCTCTGATCTTGCGCTAATCAGCCTTTTGCACCACTTTGCACTACTAAAACAAACCACAGGGCGGCTGCTGGGTGACAAGGGATAGTGAGTTGTGAGGAGGACACAAAGATTCTCCAAAGGAATATCGATGGTTTAAGTCCGTGAGCAAAATAAATGGCAGATGGAGTATAATGTGTAAAAAAGGTTGGCCACTTTGATGGAGAGAATAGAAAAGCCGAATTATATTTAAATGGAGGGCACATGAATCACAAAGATTTAGTATGTGGATACAGAAAGTAATTTGGAAGGCAAGTGGAATATTGGCCTTTATTGCACAAGGGGTGGAGTATAAAAGTAGGAAAGTCTTGCTACAACTGTACAGCACATTGGTAATATCTACTGTGCACAGTTTTGGCAACATACCTTAAGGAGGGATATACGTGCACATGAAGCAGTTCAGAGAAGGTTCACTAGGCTGATTCCTGGATTGTCTTAAAGAGAAAGTTAAGCAGTTTGGGCCTATGCTCATTGGAGCTTAGAAGAATGAGAGGTGATCTTACTGAAGCAGGGTAGAACCTGAAGGGACTTGACAGGATGGATGCTGTTGTCCCTCATGAGGGAGTCTAGAACTAGTGGGTACAATTTAAAAGTAAGGGATCTCCCATTTAAGTTGAATATGGGGAGGAACTTCTTCTCTCAGAGTATTGTTAGTTTTTGGATTTCTCTTCCCCAGAAAGCAATGAGTGTTGGGTCATTTGATATATTCAAGGTTGAGTTCGACAGATTTTTGATCTACAGGTGAGTCAAGGGTTATGGGGGCAGGAGCAGGCAGCAAAGTGGCATTAAGGCTACAGGCAGATCACCCATGACCTTATTGAATGGTGGGATTGGCTCATGTGATGAACGGTTACTGCCTTATCATCATGTAAGGTGATGTCCCCTTTAAGACCGGGCTTGGAACTCTGAGGACTCCGCCTCTGGCTCCGCCCATCTGTGAGCCACATATAAAGGGCTGCCTTGTGGGCTGTACAGCAGTTAGCACATGTCTCAGCTCTAGCATAGTTCTTAGTCTAATAAAGCCTTCTTTACAGTTTAATCTCTAAGCTTCGTTATTGAGGGTACCTCAGCTCAAGACACCAAATGGCCTATCCTTCTGCTCCTATTTCTCATAATATTATGATTGTTGAAATTCTCATACTTAATTTTTGGAATAAAATCTTTGAGGTTAATTTCTGTGGTTCTTCTGGTAAAATGGCTTTTGAAATAGCCTGACTAGGATATCCCAGTAAAAGATGAAAATAAGTCACGCGAGAGAGATCAGGAGGCACCTAGAGATATTGGCTATTCCAACTGCTAATGAGAGTGGACAACTGCCTCAACTTGTTTTGAGTCAGTATACAGCCAAGTGCAGAACGTGATTCATTCAGAGGCAAATATGTGAACTGAACAATTTAGTATGTGTTACCTTTCCTGCCAGCCATGTGACTCTCTCAAAGCTACTTTTTTTATTCCCCCACTGAATTTCTTTTATTTATTTATTTCCTCTAATTGTTGAGTCATGCTGTTGTGTTGGGAGTCCTCGGGTAGCCTTTCTCGCTCCTCTTCATGCATGGATCATGACGGTGAGTGTTGCTTCAGTGGTTATTTAGCTGCGGCAAAGCTCTTCTCTCTGTGTCAAAAGGGGGGAATTGTCCATCAGCAGGGTCCCCAGCTCCGCCGGTAATGCACCCACACCCGCGGGTTTCCCGACGGCGTGTGGTGGCCACGATGGGAAATCTTTCACTTGAAACTGAAGCCCTGTCTGCCCTCTGGATTAGATGTAAAAGATCCAATGGCACTATTTTGCAGAGGGCAAGGGAGTTATCCTTGGTCAATATGTACGCCTCACTCAACATCACAAAACACAAATTATCTGGTCATTATCTCAAATGCAGTTTGTGGGCACTTGCTGTGTGCAAATTAGTTGCCATGTGTCCTATATTACAATATCGACTTACTTTCAGAGAAGGTACCAGAGCCAAACCTAATGCTTTCCTTATCCAATATGCATATATCACAGGCCCAACGAGGAGAGAAATCAGCAGGGCGGGATTATCCGGTGTCCAACGCCAATCGGTGATTGGGCGAAGAATCCCTTCTGACGCCCAAATCGGGAACAGCGCCGGTTTGACATCGGTTTTCGAGTCTCTACCCCCCTCCAAAATGGCATCATCACGCCCGCGCACCGCATGCTGTTGAAACACCATTGGTGCATCATCGGAGGGCCCTCCCCCGATGGGCCGAGTTCCCGACCGCGCGGTTGACGTGTGGTCTGATTCATCGGGAACCTGCCATGGCGGCTGTGGACTTGGCCGGGAGCCGTGCACAGGCTGGGGGGGGGGGGGGGGGGGGGCGTGGGGGGGGGGGGGGGGCTTCCCGGGGACTGGGGGGACTGGTGGGGGTTGGACAGGAGGTGGCCTGTGGGGCCGTATTTGGCAGGTCGAGTCTGGGCACAGCCGGCGCCATGTTGTCGGCGCGACCGCTGCAGGCCGTCGCTGTACACATGCGCGACCATGGTCCCGGCCATTCCCTGGTCATTTTTGGTGCGGGAACCGGGAGTTTCAACCACCGCCACTGCTAGCCCCTCACTGGTCCCTGAATCCGTGAGGGTTCGGAGCCGATTTTGGCCTTGTGAAATGCCCGCAAATTCTCCGTTTCAGCCGCCACTTAGGCACTGAAACGGAATTTCCAGCCCAGAAACTCTTGACCCACATCTAACCTAGAGGCATGGAAGACTATGGTCAGAATTTCTTGCCCACCACCTAGGCGAGCTTGGTATTGGGGGAGAGATTTATTGGGTGGATGGGTGGGAGATTGGAGGGAGGGGTGGGGGAGGGTGGCCATCCCTATAATAGCTGATGTGGTGCTCTCACAGGCTCTCCAATGGGAAAGGATATGGTAATGTACTGGTTATGTTACTCGACCAGCATTCTGAAGTAATAGTCCCGATAAACAAAGTCAAGTCCGAATCCCACTCTGACAGTTTTGAGAATTTGAATGCAGCTTTGAAAAAAAAAAGTTGGGAGTAACAAGCTTAGAAAAGTGCCCATGATGCTTTTGTTTAGCCGCTAAAACCTCCAAGTGGTTCGTTAGGACAGGAAACCTGTCATCCTTACTCAGTCAGGTTGTCTGTACTTCAGTCCCACAGAGTGGTCGCCTCTGTGTGGGGTTGGTGAGCCCCTCAGTACTATCAACTCTGCCGGTAGTTGAAGAAAGAATGAGCAATAGATACCGACATTGCCAGCGATATCTACACCAAAAAAGATAAATGGGGGGAGGAGACAACAAATCAGATCAATTGCCCTTCTTTTCATTTTAAGATCCTTTGTCCACCAATTTTTCTTTTTGTGGTTTTCTTCTTAGGGTGTCCTGAGAGTCACCAGAACTTGGAAGAGTTATTACAACTCCACGATTGCAGTTTTATAATGACAAATAATTTAATCATGCTGCACGTCCTTCATTGTAATGATTTGAGTAGCTGGTTAAATATTCATATTGGAATATTACTCTTATGTTTGTTATGCCAAGACGCTGGAACGGCATTAGCTGACTTCCTGTAATATAAATAGGCATTGTCATAGGAGCATCTGCTTTCTTCTGTTGGAGAACACTGAACTCCTTTTTTGTATGCTCTCCTATTTACACTTGCTCAAATTATTTTTGTCTTGAGTTGACAGAGATGAATGAAGGGATTAATATATATTGGAAAAGTCCTATGAACAGTTTGCCAGCAAAGAGAAAGGATTGATATTATTTCCCACAGGTAACCAGAAACAGGCAAAGTGGATTAGAAGTAATTTGCTATGAGGCTCAAATGTGATCATGAACCATTAGCGCGACAGCATTTACGGGAGCCTTTAATTGCTTTTCTCAAATTAAAAACTCCCGGATCCTGCATAAAAGGTAGTGTAACTTTGGATGTATGACATCCTGATCTGGTTGTATTCCTAGATCTCAAAAATACAAGTTGAACAGAGTGCTTTCTCAATGCCTCCCCTGCCTTTGGTGTGTCAGTTTGCACTTTGCAAACAGTACTTTAATTTTTATTTAAACACCTTTTCTTTTTTTCCTCTGTTTGTGCCAGCTTGCTAATATAATTGTATCTTTGCTTTTCATGCAGGCAAAATAAAATTACGCAGCTTACATGCTAACAGGTAAATAACAAAAATGAATGCAGGCGTCTGACCTTTAATTGCACTTTTCTTAACTGTGTAAATAATTTATTGCAAGTTAGTTGAAATTTATGGTAAAGCCCAAAATGCAACGTCCAACATCATTCCTCCAGATAAGCAGCATCTGATCTGAGGAAATGGGTACACTTTTCCATACACTGAGGAGTTTTATTGGAACAAATGTAATTCTTCCACCCATCATTCTGCCTTATGGGGCTGGGATGGCGAACGTACAATCTGCTTTCATACTGCCATTGTAAGGTCAGCTGTATTTCCCCCTCTACTCTGCTGTACTGGACCTCCAGACCTTCATGATACCTGCAGTTCATATCAGCAAATAGGTGGAAAGGGCATTTGCCTAGCTCTATTAACATTTTATTTTATTTGTTCAAGGGATTTACGTGGCCAGCATTCAATGCCCATTCCTAATTGCCCTTAAGAAGGTAATGGTGAGCTGGCTTCTTGAACCGCTGCCATCCATGAGGTATGGTTACACCCACAGTGCTGCTACAAAGGGGTGTTTTTGTTTTTAAACCCAATAACAGTAAAGGAATGACGATAGAGCTTCAAGCCATTTTAAGCCCATTCTGTGCAACTTGGAAGTTCTCCCTGTCATATCTGTATCTGAATGGAATGAATTAATTTGTTCAATTATTACTGAATAAGGAAATAGCTATTCAATCACTGTTCCACTTTTGGCATTTAATTATCCAGAAATAGAGTTCTGAATATGCCGTCCTACTCCCTGCTTACTGGGTTAGGGACTCTAACACTCTTGCATTCTAACTCTGGCTTTCTCAGGATCTTCAGGCTGAGAATTCCTTTGTTTCTCCCTGTAATTCTTTCCTGCTACAACAGGATGTTAAAACGTGAAGATTGTATTGGTGGCAGTCCAGGGAAGGTTCACTAGGTAGCTCCTGGAAATGGAGGGATTTTCTTATGAGAAGAGGTTGAGAAGGTTCGGCCTGTACTCATTGGACTTTAGAAGAATGAGAGGCGACCTTATTGAAGGCTTGTCAGAGGGCTTGTCAGGGTAGATGGTGGAGGTTGCATCCTCTTGTGGGAGACTAGAGCGCATAATCTCAGAGTAAGGGAGTCTCCCATTTAAGACAGAGATGAGGAGGAATTTCTTCTCTCAGAGGGCAGTGAATCTGTGGAATTGTTTACCGCAGAGAGCTGTAGAGGCTGAGTCATTAAGTATGTTCAAGGTTTTTTTTTACCAGTTTGGGAATCGAGGGTTATGGGAAAAAAGCGGGAAAGTGGAGTTGAGGATGAGCACATCAGATCAGTCATGATCACACTGAATGGCGGAGCAGACTCAATGACCTACTACTGCTCCCAATCTTCTGGTCAATGGATCAAATGACCTTACCATGACTCTTTCAAATGTTCTGAACTGTGAACTTTGATTCTTCACCTCACTTTCTCAGTAATTAAAAAATTAAAAGACGATTCCGGAAATACTTATGCTTTATATTACTGTAGAAACCTCTTTGAGAATAATTACTTGCAAACATACAATCGATGACAGACAGGAAAGACCCTCTAGTCCATTCAGCTCAGTTCTACACAACTACGACACTTTCTACATCTCAAATTTGTTTGCACAATCCACTCCACCCAATTTCCTGGAGTGCTGAAAAATAAAACAGGTGAAAAACCCACTGTTGGGGGGGAAGAAAATCTGGAAAATTCTTCTGACTTCCTCATTTCTTGTCACTCTCCTTAACTCAATGAGCACCTTATATCCATTGATATCAAACTCCTCCTCACGATCCATTCCATCATCGGTGTCTATTCCTTCAGCTATTAAAGTGAAATAAATATAGGTGGGGGGTCACTCGCTGGTTTATTATTTGAGCACATATAGAGGAGTGAGGGGGTGGTCATCCGGCCCGACTCCCTGCCCCTCTCTCATGGTCATATTCACAGCCGAGTGACTCTGGGAAGTGAGCATGCAGTGTCTGTCGGCACCATCAAGGCCTTCCATGCCCGGTGGACACCACGAGGACAGGGGTGTTTTATCGACCCTGTTAATCACATTTTGGTTTGGGGTTTTAAGTTTCCTTTGTGATTTGTTTTTTGTTTGATGCAGTGTGTCTCTCAGGGGTTGCTTTTTCATTTGACCCTCAGTTTGGTCAATTTAGTTCAATTGGTTCAACCAAAATAGCATAAAGGGTTGAGGTGCCGCATTTGGTTCAGTCTGGGGAGGCTTTCAACCTTTGAGGATTCTGAACTGGCAGCAGTTGCCTGTTGCACCTGAACTTCATAGATGGATTTGGGTAACCTTTCTATTTTAACTGCAAATACTATGAGAGGAAAGATGGTGGTATGATGGTAATGTTACTAAAACACTAATCCAGGCTAATGGTCTGGGGGACATTGGTTCAGATCTACAGCAGCTGGTGGGATTTAAATTGAGTTAACAAATCTGGGATTGAAGATTAGTCTCAGTAATGATGAGCACGACAACTATTATTGCCTATTATAAAAGCCCATCTGTTTCATTAATGCCCTTTAGGGAAGAAAATCTGCTGCCCTCACCCGATCTGACCTACATGCAACTCCAGACCCACAGCAATGTGGCTGGTTCCTAATGTTGTGTTCTGTTACCTTGGGCGGGATTTTCCGACCCCGCACCAGGTCGGAGAATCGCCGGGGGGCCGCGCGAATCACGCCACGCCGCCCCGACGCCGGGGTGCCATTGGGGCCGGCGTGGTCGGTGTGGCGCCGGTCGGGGGCCATTCTACGCGGCACCCCCATGATTCTACAGCCCGGATGGGCCGAGCAGCCATAAAAAAAAAAAACGAGTCCCGCGGCGCCGTTCTAACCTGCTCTGAGCCGGCGGGACCTCGGCGTTGAAGGGTCGGGTGGCGGCCTGTGGGGGGAAGGGGGGTCCGACCCCGGGGGGTGGGGGGGGGGGGCCTTCGATGAGGCCTGGCCCACGATCGGTACCCACCGATCGGCGGGCCGGCCTCTCTGTGTCCCGGCCTCCTTTCTTCTGCGCCGGCGTCTGTACTCCTGCGCCATGTTGGGTCAGGGCCGGCGCAGACAAGGGAGACACATGCGCGGAAATCGTGCCGGTGGGACTGCGCATGCGCGGGTTCACGACGGACCCACTGCGCATGCGCACATCCCCCGGCGCCCAGTCCACGGCCGGAGCAGCAGCTGGAGCAGCGTGAACCGCTCTAGCACCCTGCTGTCCCCTCATAGACTCTCCTGGAACTACCCGATGTGCGACTGTCCTGTTGTACGCCTTACTACCAACTGCTGATAGTCAAATGTCAAATGGCCGATGTCTGCGCCACCAGCTGGTTAGAGGTCTCACTGCTAACTATATACAATATACAGGCATATCACCACACTTACCTGCCCTCTGAAATGCCCAGGGAGCCACTCAGTTCAAGGGCGATTAACAAAGGGCAACAAATGCTGGCCTTGCCAGTGATACCCACTTCCTGTGAAAGAATACATTTAAAAATAAATTACAATTGAAAACATATCACAGATTTTTAAAGTGTTTGCTAGTTAAAATAAATGGGTTTTATTTGATGCATCTTTGAACAGTCTTAACCAAGTTTGTGAATGGTCACAATGTGGAGATGATCGCATATGCTCCACACCAGAATCTCTCTCTTCCGCTTGCTCCTATTGCAGGATTTTATTTAATTTCAGAGAATATTAAAATACTTTATTTGTAACCAGACATTCATCCACCTCCCCTCTTTCTCCCTCTCTCTTCCTGATTGGGGCTTACTTTTTGTCCACTGTTCTCTAAAGCAATCTTAAATATCTCTCTGTATATATTGAGGACTGTAGAATTGCAAGAAATTATTGCCATGGGGCTTGAAGTTATTGCGACTTAGAATCTATAGAGCCCTACAGTGCAGAAAGAGGCCATTTGGCCCAACAGATCTGCACTGGCCCTCTGAAAGAGCACCATACCTAGCTCACTCCCCTGCCCCATCCACATAACCCTGTAACCCCATCTATCTTTTGGACACTAAGGGGCAATTAACTGGGGCCAATCCATCTGACCTGCACATCTTTAGACTGTGGGAGGAAACTGCAGCACCTGGACGAAACCCATGCAGACACAGGGTGAACGTGCAATCTCCACACACAGTCACCCAAGGTCAGAATCGAAGACTGGTCCCTGGCGCTGTGTGGCATTAGTGCTAACCACTGTGCAACCGTGTTGGCCCTAAAACAGAGACTGACTTCTTCCGTCTCCCACTATACTGCCAGTAAGAGCTCAGTGAAACAACCAGAGATGGCCGAACTAATTAGCAATGGCTTGTTGCTCCATTTCTCTGGGGCTTTCTAGTCCTGCTAGAGTTACAGTGGGAGACTGGGAGAATCCCTGTTGGATTTTATGGAAATCCTCTTAACCACTATAACAGGATGGAGAGAAGTACAGATGTGAATAAAGAAATGCACAGAGGAGAATAGCACTTCTGAAGCAATGGAGGGCAGTGGTATTAATTGCATGATACTTTCAGAATGCACATAGGACAACTGCAATAAAAGTTTAATTCACTAAAACTACGGCAGCATGGAAAACACACCGTTTTCACCAGTCCAGCTTTGATAGGGATGGGGGGATTTTCCAACCGTTCTCATCAGTGGGAATTTCCAGTCCTGCCTACACTGAACGTCCACTGCGGGTTTCCCATGGCGGGGGGCGGATTCAATGGGAAATCCCTTTGACAGTGGCGGGACCGGAAGATCCGACCACTGGCCAACAGCGGGCCACCTCCCGCCACTGAGAAACACGCCATGGGGGGCACGGGAAATCCCACCAGCAGTTTTGAAATAAGTTGCTGCAAGTGGAGAGATGAAGATAATGTGCAATTTCTGCCAGGTATTTAATCATTTAAAAACTGTCATAAAAATAATAACTTCCTTGGATACTGTGCAGAGCACGAATATAATATCACATGGAGGGATTAACTTTGTGGGAATGGTCTGACAGACTGTGAGTTAAGGAGACATAATTCTGTGTTTGTACAGTCCACGGCTTAGAGTGATTGGTTCTGATCCATGTTGCCCGCAATGGAAATTCCAGCCATCTCTCAGTGCATTCCTTCATTTAAAGAGTACAAAAAAAAATCTGCCTTATTTCCTAGCAAGAAAAACAAAACAGACAGGAAGTTTGTTTGATTAACTGATACCACACTGATACTAATGTATTTCCTGCTGTTTATTCACATTATACAAAGTGATCACAGGATCAGCAACAAAAAAAACAGGACATTATCTTTCCTGATCAGAATGGACTGCAGGTGAAGATTTCTCTGCACCTTCTGCCCTGATGCGCACTCTCACATTATAAAGGGCAATCTTGATTATCGTTTGGGAAATATTGTTGTGCATTAAGTGTTCTTACCCAAAGAGTGATTCGGAAGAAAGTTCTAGAAGAGTGGTGAGAATGTGGAACTCGCACACACAGGGAGTGTTTGAAATGTAGAGTATTCATGCATTGAAGGGTAGGCTAGAGAAACATATGAGGGAGTAGGGTTACAGGGTTAGGATGATAGATGTAGATGAGGAAAAGGTTCCGGGGATCTACCGGGCTCACAACGCCTCACGAGATTCAACGCAATCTCGCGAGACGTTGCAAGAGGAATCCTGCCCACAATGGGCGGGATCACTTTCTCGCAAATCTGCATGTTAGAGTGAGGCAGTAAGCCTTACTCTATTGTGCAAATTCCCAAGGTACCTGAGGCTTTGGGATTCAATCCCTCGCCTCAGGGACCTAGGGCTAGCACCATTTGGTACTGGCCCTCACAAATGGTGACCAGATGGAATGGTTCTCGTGGGGGTCTCCAAGGGGATTGAAAGCCTCCAGCTGCATGCCCTTTGGGCAGGGTGGTGCCATGGCACTTCTGGTGCCACCTGAGTACCCTGGCAGTGCCAGCCTGGTACGACCAGGGTGCCCATGTGACACTACCAGCTGGGAGGGGCACTGCCAGGTGCTAGGTTGGCACTACCAGGGTGTCAAGCTGGCATTATTTGCGTGCGCGCAATTGGGCTGGGGTTGCCCGATGTGGGTGTTGGGGTGTGCGGGGGTTGCTGGGAGGAGAGAGCCGGGGGACCCTCCCATGTTGCGTTCAGGCTGGTGGAGGTCGGGGATTCTTTTTGGGGCCTCAGAGATTGGGACGCCATTTAGAAATGGCGTCCCAATCTCTCGCTACAACGAGGAGTTCTGGCACTGCGAGTGCCGGGAAACACGCGGCTAAACACGCTCACTCTGGGACTTTGTTCTCTTTTGGGAACATCATGTCCTATATGTAATACATAACTTTACTATTGACCTTCAAGCGCCAGGGACCCGGGCTCAATTGTGGCCTTGGGTGACTGTGTGGATTTTGTACAATCTCCCCATGTCTGCATGGGTTTCCTCTGGGTGCTCCGGCTTCCTCCCACAGTCTCAAGATGTGCAGATCAGGTGGATTGATCATGCTAAATAGCCTCTTAGTGTCCAGGGATGTGCACGTTGGGTTATGGGGATTGGGCGTGGGAGTTGACCTAGGTAGTGATCAGGGAGGGGATCAAATAGCTGATTCTGAGGGAGGTTGGTGGTGTACATCGCTTGAGTTACAATCCAGAGAGCCAGGTTAATGCTCTGCTGACTTGTGTTTAAATCCCAACATGGCAGCTGATGGAATTTAAATGCAATTGATGAATAAATCTGGATCTGAAAGTTAGTCTCAGTAATGGTGGTCCCGACAGCTCTCACTGGTTGTTGTAAAAACCCATCTGGTTCACTAATGCCCCTTGGGGAAGGAAATCTGCTGACCTTACCTGGTCTGGCCTACATGTGGCTCCAGAACCACAGCAATGTGTTGACTCTTAATTACCCTCTGAAATGACCTAGCAAGCCACTCAGTTCAAGGGCAATTAGGGATGGGCAATGAACTCAGATGTTGCCGGCGACGGCCACATCCCATGAACTCCCTCTCCGGGCACATTGTCCAACTGTAACACTTCCAAATTTACATGCTCGGTGTGTTTCAGTAGCACCTTGGTTGCCACATTAAACCGCCAGCAACTAAAACTGCTGAAGCCTTAATAAGTAGAAACAATTATAACAGTGATCATGTTATATATACACAGGAGTAGGGGCACAATTTGCAGAGGTTTATACTATAATATTGTACTGAGGTGCACCAAAGTCAGCGAATTCTGAAGATGGATTTTATTCAATCACTGCTGAGAATCTCCGCACTAGGTTTAATATAGAAACCTTCCCAAAGGACAGGAGTGCGCTGCTGGCATTAATAATAGAATCAAATTCTATTTTATGAGGTCAACACCTACCAACACCTTTCTATGTTTTAATAACAAGATTGAAGGACAGAACTCCAAAGGATTGATCATAACAGAACTCGGAGATGTTGAAGTCAGGCATATGACAGATGTTATCCCTGGAAGACTCACAGAGTGAATGATCTCTCTAATCTGCACAAATATTTGGACATTCTGCAATTCATGCTGTAATTTTCACCATTTTAAATGGTGCCACCTGTTTAACATTGTGGCTTTAACAGATGGCTGAAAAATGACAGAAAGCACACAGTGACTGGCAAAGTTTCTTCCCTGCTTAAGTGCCTGCAGTGTACACCGCTTGCCTGACTCACCCAATGGAGCAACTAGTGTGACATTGTTAAATGTCATTGTCAAAGTTGTTTGAAAATAAATCAAGGGATGGTTCTGATTTCTTTTCTTGAGTTTACATGAGTCAGAGCACTGACTCTGGAAACAGGGCACAGAGCTGGAAATGTCAATGTTTTCCACATCTTGACTTACTTGAAACTAATTTTCTGGCAGAGAATTGTTTGAGGGTTTGCAGATAGCTCGATACTAAATCCTCGCTGTGGAAATGTTGTTGGCTGATGAAGATTGTCAAAGGGATCAGTGCCAAAGCTCAGAGTCACTTTAAAACCCAGCACATCAAAATGTAACTTGGAACAGTTAACCTCTGGGAGTGGGGGCGAGGAGGTTGCTGTGGGAGAGGCAGATATAAATATCTGACATTTAGCGCAAAATTTGACTTTATTATCTGTTGTGATGAGACAAATACTGTTAAAATGTTACAAGCTAGACTCTGCTGCCCCGATTAGAAATTCAGCAGGATATGCTTATTTTGCCAAATGAAAGTGAATAGTTAACGAGCATATTCTGCTGTTGATTTGGATGGTCAAACACAGCTAACTTATCTTTTAATTGTTTATGTTACAGAGGTGATACCATAATTCATTGAAAAGAGCAGCTCCAACATTTGTTTCCTGGGGCTGGATTTTACAGCGTACTGTGTTCCTCATGCCCCCACCACCCTCCCTTTCCCACCAACCACAAAGTCGGTGGGGAAATCGCCCACAAATAAGACAGCCATTTTACGTTCATCAGAGCATTAGTTAACTCAAGGGAAAACTCTTCCCCCCCCAACCCCCCCCCCAACCCCCCCCCCCCCCCCTCCCCAACCCCCCCCCCCCCCCCCGCCCCCCCACCCCCGGCCCCCAATCTGGGGAGAAGGTCCCACCGTTGGACGTGGAGCTCTGTTGTCTCAGCAGCACCAGGTTCAAGCGGTGGTCACTGCTTAAACTATCCTCCCCTTGCCGTGGGTAGTGGCCAGGACTGGATAAGGCACTTAAGTGACTGTTAATTGGCAATCAGGCTGCCTGATGTCCCCACTACCTACATTAAAATGGGGGCGGGTGGAAGATAGGTGTTCTATTTCCGGAGCCACCGCCTTCAAGAGTGGGCCAAAATGTGGCAGATGGAGTTTAACATGGATAAGTGTGAGGTGCATTTTAATCAAACAAATGGAAAGGCAACTTATTATCTAAATGGGGAGAGACTTCAGGGTGCTCCAATGCAGAGGGAGCTGGGTGTCATAGATTATCAGAGAATTTACAGTGCAGAAGGAGGCCATTCGGCACATCGAGTCTGCACCGGCTCTTGGAAAGAGAACCCTACCCAAGGTCAACACCTCCACACCCTATCCCCATAACCCAGTAACTCCACCCAACATTAAGGGCAATTTTGGACACTACGGGCAATTTATCATGGCCAATCCACCTAACTTGCACATCTTTGGACAGTGGGAGGAAACCGGAGCACCCGGAGGAAACCCACGCACACACGGGGAGGATGTGCAGACTCCGCACAGACAGTGACCCAAGCCGGAATCGAACCTGGGACCCTGGAGCTGTGAAGCAATTGTGCTATCCACAATGCTACTGTGCTGCCCGTTTCCTCGTGCATGAGCATACAGGTGCAGCAGATAATAAAGAAAGCAAATGGAATGTTGGCATTTATAGCAATAAGAATCGAGTATAAAGGTAAGGAAGTGTTGTTGCAACTATACAAGGCACCGGTAAGACCGCACCTGGAGTATTGTGCACAGTTTTGCTCCCCTTATTTGAGGAAAGATGTACTGGCATTGGAGGCAGTTCAGAGGAGGTTCACTAGATTGATTCCAGAGACGAGGGGTTGTCGTATGAGGAGAGATTGAACAGTTTAAGCCCATACTTTAGAGTTTAGAAGAATGAGGAGAGATCTAATTGAGATATACAAACAAAAGTATGGATAAAGTAAACTTGGAGCTGATGCTTCCTCATGTGGGGCATTCTAAAATTAGAGGTCATAATCTTAGAATAAGAAAGAGTTTGCAAATTTAAAACAGATTTGAGGAAAAACTACTTCTCCCAAGCGGTTGTGAATCTGTGGAATTCGCGACCCCAGAGTGCGGCGGATGCAGAGACAGTGAGTAAATTTAAGGAGGTGTTAGACAGATTTTTAATTGGTAATGGTTGTAGGGTTATGGAGAATGGGCAGGACGGTGGAGTTGAGGCCAGGATGGGATAAGCCATGATCACATTGAGGGTGTTCGGCTCGGGAAGCTAAATTGCCTACTCCTGCCCCTTGGTCATGTGTTCTCGGGAGCAGATGCTCTGGTAGATTTCGCAATCCAGCTCTTGGTCTGTAACATAACAGCCAAGATAGAGTGGTGGAGCAGACCCGATGGGCCGAATGGCCTAATTCTGCTCTTATATCTCCTGAACTTATGAACTTCAAACGCGCTAGTGGGGGAGCAAACAATTCAGCTCCTAGACTTACTCTCATGTTTCCAAATAAAGATTATACAATTATTGTAGGTAACCTGGTGATAAATTCCCTTGTCACTTCAGTTTCCTCAACATCTGACTTCGAGTGACAGGAAGTATTGGAAAAGGTCAGATGAGAAATATAACAAAGGATGGCAGACAGGGGCAATAGCCATGTCTTTTGATGTTGGGGTGAAGTTGGGTTAGGGAGGGTTGAAACGGAATGAAAGGGGATGCTAGCGAAATGGGGGCTTTGGGGGGGCTAGAGGGTTGGCTGAGAGAATGGATGACAAGGGAGCTGGAAGCGACAGGAGAAACTCAGGCTGTCAAAGGAATAAAACTTCAATGAGGCTAAAGTGGACCAATATTAAACAGGAAGCAATCTAATGAAAAAAAAAGCACACCGAAACATCAGGAAGGGAAGCACCTGAAGAGAAGGATTGATGAATGAGAAGCTAATTTGTACAACAAAAGCATTCTGACGGTTAATCGGATAGAAACATGTTGTGGAATTTTACTCACTCTCCAGCCAACGGGATTTTCCAGACCCTCTAACGTCAATGGACATTTGAATGGCTCACTGCATTTTCCAGCTCTGCCGTGTCTGACCCGTAAAATTCCGCCCATGGTTAAATATATCTACAATTTTTAAAACACTTTAATCACAGATGTGAAACATTGTCTTTGTTTCTCTCTCCCCACAGATGCTGCCAGACCTGTGAGCATTTCCAGGACTTTCTGTTTTTATTTCAGAATTTCAGCAGGCCTGGTATTTTACTTTTGCAAGTGTGCCGATTGTCAAACTGAAACTTAGCGCTGGATTCTCAGGTCCCACAGACACGGGTTTCTCGGCAGCGGGAGACAGCATGCCCTTCGCGAGCAGCGCACCGTCCGCTGGCAGTGGGGTTCTCTACTGCCATTGAAACCACCCCACGCCATCAGGAAATCCGCAGGAGGGGGCGTGCTGCCAGCGGGACCAGAGTATCATGTTGCCAGCAAATGTTTCTGTAAAATCCTGTGTAAAAATAGCAACGACATCAGTAATAAGACGAACTTCAACGATATGGATGCAGTAAGTGTATCCATTAAATACGCGATTAAAACCAAGATTAATTAAGATTAGACATTATAATTGAGTGGTTAATTATGATCATTTCTTAAAGTCACGTGACCGCCCTACTATTATTATTAAGAGAGAGTTTACAAAATATAATCTAAAAATATTCTTTGCAGCTTACAACAATCCTCCATGGGTAGTCTCACTTTTTGTTTCAACCCAGGCTTGCTTCATAGTTGCCTGTTTGAAAATGTAAATGATAATGAGAGAATTCTAAACATGTACCTCATTTTTTTTCATGTTTACTTACATTAAAGACATTAAACCCCAATTAATTTCAATCCTGTGTTGTGTCTAACTTTCTGCTAAACTATTGAAAATCAAATGCATCTTTCAGCTAATGAAGAACCACTGAACAGTGTGATGTGTTTCAGTAATTTATCTCTCAGTACGTGGTACAATATAAATTACATTCTGTATTTTCATTGCAATGGCACGTGTCCATTTGAAATCATGCGCATTCAATTAGCAGGCTGCTTCATGTTGTGAGAATACACAGAAATACAATTATTGGCAACTGAAATTACTCCCTTCCGTGGGATTTTAGCAGTGATAAAAGAAAGACCCGGGCCAGAATTTTACAATTCCACCCCTCCCCTCCCAACCCCCAGCGAGTTCTGAGGTCGGGAAGGGGGAAGGATCCAGACATAATTTTACGATGGGACAGGCAGGTCCTTGGGCAAGAAGCCTGCCCTTGCCCCTATTAAGGACCCTAAGTGGCCACTCAATGGCCTCTTTCTGCCCAGCCTCAATTTTAAGGCTGGCTGGTGCCGGTTGACGGACCAGGTGGGAAACTGAACAGGTTTCCACCCTCCATCTCGGATGGGAAGAGGGAGTGGGTGCCTCACTTGGAAAACCTCTTCAGACTGGAGCCACCGTCCCCTCAAGGCCTTGGGATCTCCAGCCCTCTATCCCCCACACCCTACCCCTTCCTGCAGCATTGTGCCTGGAGGGGCTGGAGAACTGTCAGTCAATCTTTTCCCCAAGTGCAGACAGACGGCTTGCCTCCTCCCAAAGCTCAACTGAACATAAAATGGCTGCTGGCCTGTTGGAGTCGGTGGGGATGCGTCCCTGCCACCTCTCAGGATGAAGAGCACCGAACGTTCACTATCCTGAAAATGTAGGCCTGGATTTATACAATGCCTTGTACAATAACCACAGGATGTTCCAGAATGTTCTACAGCCAATGATGTGCAGTTGTTATTTCCAATTATTGTATGTTGAGGAATAACAAGTCTGATGCTAGCCTGTGCCTTAAAACAGGTTTATTTCCAGCAGGACAGAGTCACAGACTCGCCCAGTTCCCCCCCCCCCCCCCCCCCCCCCCACACACACAGTGTCGCAGCTCGCCCCATTTATATTCTTTTGAGTAAACCAAAATAAGAAACTAAGGCCAGATCAAACAGCCACTGTTGTAGGTATGAAATATGGCAGTCAATTTGCACACAGCAAGCCCCCACAAACAGAAGTGTGACTGGTAATCTGTTTGCATGATGTTGATTGAGGGATAAATATTGGCCTGAAAGATCGCCTTTGCTCTTCTTTGAAATTGTGCCATGGGATCTTTATTGTCCGCACAAGAGGGCAGAAGTGGTATCACCTTAATTCATCTGAAAGACAGCACCACTGGCAGTGCAGCACTCCCTCAGTAGTGCACCAGGGCGGCACGGTGGCACAGTGATTAGCACTGCTGACTCACAGCACCAGGGACCCGGGTTCGATTCCGGCCTTGGGTGACTGTCTGTGAGGAGTCTGCACGTTCTCACCGTGCCTGCGTGGGTTTCCTCCGGGTGCTCCGGTTTCCTCCCACAGTCCAAAGATGCGCAGGTTAGGTGGATTGGTCATTCCAAATTGTCCCTTGGTGTCCAAAGATTAAGTGGGGTCACAGGGATAGGGTGGAGGAGTAGGATTAGGTTGGGTGCTCTTTCAGAGGGTTGGTGCAGACTCAATGGACCAAATGGCCTCCTTCTGCACTGTCGGGATTCTATGATTCCAAGACAGATTGTCAGCTTTGTTTTCTGTTCCTAAAGTCCCAGAAGTGGACTTGAACCAACTAATCCACAGCTGACAAATGTACAGTAGGAAAATCAGATGGGATTGAAAGGAAAGAGAGCTGAGTTCAAAACTAAAACAAAATAGGTTTTGGAATATGTTTAAAAACTAGAAGTAAATGATAAAGCTGGAATGCCACGCAGGTCACTGGGTTACTCAGTTGAAGGGGTCAACTCTGATTCAGTTGGTGGCAGTCGTACCTCTGAATGAGAATGTTTTGGATGCCCCAAACAGTCCGGAGACTTGAACATAGAATGTAATCTCCAGCGCTGTGCTGAGGAAGTGCTGCACTACCAGCTTTTGGAAAACGTAAAGACGAGGCCCTATTTGCCCTCTAAGATGAACGAGAAAATTCCCATCCCGTTATGGGCGGCACAGTGGCACAGTGGCGAGCACTGCTGCCTCACAGCGGCAGGAACCCAAGTTCGATTATGGTCTTGGGCTGCTGTCTGTGTGGAGTTTGCTTGTTCACCCCGTGTCTGCATGGGTTTCCTCCGGGTGCTCCGGTTTCCTCCCACAATCCAAAGATGCACAGGTTAGGTGGGCTTATCGGGTTACTTGGATAGGCAGGGAAGTTGAGGCCCGATCAATTTGACTGGGGACGAAGTTGAATCCAAACTGAGGCTTTATTAGTATCAGATGTGTGGCCTCCCACAGCAGCTGGCGAAATGGCTGCGAGCTGGAGGCCACGCATATTTATACCCCGCCTCCTGGGCGGAGCTAGCATGCAGGGGCCACAGGTGAACCTGGAGTGCAGGTTCTACCGTGCAACCTCTAATATCAGAACACAGTGGTTTACCACATTCACCCCCTGTTAAAATTGAGTCAGGCGGGGTTGGATAATTATATACAATTAGAAATTTTAATATTTACAGAGCAGCAAAAAAAATGTCTCTGGTCATCCGGCGGGCCGGTCAGAGGTTCAGCCGGTTCAGCGCCTCGATGGTCCTTTGAGATCGACGAAGTGGTGACGGCAATGTTGGTGCTGTCGTGGTCGAAGTTGACTCCTGGAGCATGCCAAAATCCTCTTCATCAACGGGGGTGGGCAGGGGGAGGATGGACGGTCCTAGGGGGGGTGATGGGAGCGGCGGGGTAGGGGAGGGTGGCGCCGGGGGAAACGGGGGTGGTGTGAGGGTGGAACCTGCTGGTGCCAGCTCCCTGAGGGAGACGGTATCCTGCCGGCCGTTGGGGAATGCCACGTAGGCGTACTGTGGGTTTGTGTGGAGCAGGTGCACCCTTTCCACCAGCGGATCCGCCTTGTGGAGCCGCACATGTTTACGGAGAAGCACGGTTCGCGGAGCTGTAAGCCAAGTTGGGAGCGATACCCCGGATGTGGACTTCCTGGGGAAGGCAAAAAGACGTTCATGTGGTGTACTGTTAGTGGCAGTGCAGAGTAATGAGCGAATGGAATGTAGTGCATCAGGGAGGACCTCTTGCCAGTGGGAGGCCAGGAGATTTCTAGACTGCAGGGCCAGCTGGACGGCCCTCAATACCGTCCCATTCTCCCTTTCTACCTGTCCATTTCCCCGGGGGTTGTAGCTCGTCGTTCTGATGGAGGCGATACCCCTGCTGAGCAGGAATTGACGTAGCTCATCGCTCATGAATGAGGATCCCCTGTCACTGTGGATGTAGGTGGGGAAGCCGAACAGAGTGAAGGTAGAATTAAGGGCTTTAATGATGGTGGCAGACGTCATGCCGGGGCAAGAGTATTCATCGATCACACTGAGGAAATATGTGTGTCGATCGGAGGAGGGGAGGGGCCTTTGAAATCCACGCTGAGGCGTTCAAATAGGGCTTCACCAGGTGCGCGCGGTCCGGCCGGTAGAAGTGCGGCTTGCACTCCTGGCAGTCCTTGGTGATTGTCCTTACTTCCTCGACGGAGTAGGGCAAATTTTGTGCCTTAATGAAATGGTACAGCCGAGTGACCCCTGGGTGACAAAGGCTGTCGTGTAGGGTCCGGAGTCGGTCTACTTGTGCGCTGGCACATGTACCTCGGGATAGGGCATCTGGGGGCTCGTTGAGTTTGCCAGGGCGATACATAATCTCGTAATTATAGGTGGAGAGCTCGATTCTCCACCGCAAGATTTTATCATTTTTGATCTTGCCCCGCTGTGTGTTGTTGAACATGAAGGCAACCAACCGTTGGTCAGTGAGGAGAGTGAATCTCCTGCCGGCCAGGTAAGGCCCCCAATGTCACACAGTCTCAACGATAGCTCGGGCCTCTTTTTCGACGGATGAGTACCGAATTTCAGAGGCATGGAGAGTGCGGGAAAAGAATGCCACGGGCCTGCCTGCCTGCCTGATTGAAGGTGGCGGCCAGAGCGATGTCCAGTGCGTCGCTTTCTACTTGGAAAGGAAGTGTTTCGTCTACAGCGTGCATTCCAGCTTTGGCAATATCAGCTCTGATCCAGGCGAATGCCTGTTGGACCTCAGCCGTCAGGGGGAAATGAGTGGACTGTATGAGTGGGCAGGCCTTGTCCGCATAGTTTGGGACCCACTGAGCATAATATGAGAAGAACCCCAGGCAACGTTTGGGGGAATGGGGGAGGGGGAGCTCCATGAGGGGGCGCATGCGGTCGGGGTCGGGCCCCAGAACTCTGTTCTGGACCACGTCGCTGAGGATGGCTAAGCGGTTTGTGCGTGACACACACTTCCTGTTATACGTGAAGTTGAGGCGAGTGGCGGTGCGGAGAAATGTAGCGAGGTTAGCGTTGTGGTCCTGCTGGTCATGGCCGCAGATGGTCACATTGTGTAGGTACGGAAACGTGGCCCGCAACCCGTACCGGTCGACCATTCGGTCGATTTCCCTTTGGAAGACCGAAACCCCGTTGGTGACTCCGAAGGGGACCCTAAGGAAATGATATAGACGGCGTCTGCCTCAAAGGCGGTGTATGGGCGGTCCGATTTACGGATGGGGAGATGGTGGTAAGCGGATTTCAGGTCCACTGTTGAGAAGACCCGGTACTGTGCAATCTGGTTAACCATGTCAGATATGCGTGGGAAGGGGTACGCGTCGAGCTGCGTGTACCTGTTGATGGTCTGGCTGTAGTCCACGACCATTCAGTTTTTCTCCCCAGATTTAACCACTACCACTTGAGCTCTCCAGGGCCTGTTGCTGGCCTAGATGACGCCTTCCCAAAGCAACCGCTGGACCTCGGACCCGTTGAAGGCCTTATCCTGGGTGCTTACCGCCTGTTCCTGGTGGCGACGGGTTTACAATCTGGAGTTAGATTGGCAAAGAGGGAAGGAGGATCGACCTTTAGGGTCGCGAGGCCGCACACAGTGAGGGGTGGTAAGGGTCCGCTGAATTTAAGGTTCAGGCTGTGGAGGCTGCACTGGAAGTCCAGGCCTAGCAGCAGGGCAGCGCAGAGGTTAGGGAGGACGTAGAGGCGAAAGCCGTGGAACTCTACGCCTTGGACCGTGAGCGTGACCGTACCCCAGGATCGCTATGCGATGGGATCCGGAGGCCAGGGAGTACCTTAAGGGAGCAGCGCCTTCCCGTATTCAGTAGGCAGGAGGTCACATGGCCGTTGACTTTCACGCTGGTGGATGCGTGTTCAGGTTATGTGGTCGAGACTGGTCGAGTGCCATGGAGGCGAGCTGTGGTTGATCATCGGGTAGTGAGTCGGCCGTTGAGTTGAGGTCCTGGGACGCCGTTGGTGTCCATGTGCTGCGGGGTGGACAAAATGGCGGCGCCCGGAGATCCTGGGGGTTACAAAATGCCCATGGAACACACGTTGCGGGGGTGGAGCAAGGTGACGGCACTCATGAAATGCACGTATTGCGTGGAGAAGATGGCAGTGCCCATTGGTCGCACATGGCCTGGGGAAGAGAGGAGGATGGTGGCGCCCATTGTCCGTGACAGGGGGGGTGCGACCGCGGCCGCTGAGCGGGCCTGGCACACCGCAGCGAAGTGGCCCTTCTTCCCGCAGGCCTTACAAAGGGCAGCGTTGGCGGGGGTGTGTGTGCTGGCCGCAAAAGTAGCATCGGGGCCCCCCGGGTTCGCTAGCTGGCGCGTAGCGCAGGCGTATTGGGTGGGTAGCGCCTCCGCTGGGACGGCTGCTTGTGGGGCCCATGAAGCATAGGACGAGTGGGCCGCGCGGTTGGGGGCTTAACACTGAATGGCTTCCTTCTGCATTGTAGGAATTCTAAGAGCAGGGAGTTATCCCTGCAATCCTGACCAAAAATTATCCCTCAATCAACACCAGTGAACCAAAAAACAGATTATCTTGTCATTCTCACATTAATATGGGCTGAATCTTCCCATCCTTTCCGCTAGCTGGATCTTCCATTCCCTCTGATGGTGACCCGGCCTCCTCCCGCAGCGGGTTCCCCAGGGACACAACTGGTGAACAATGGAAAACACTCTCGGTGGGACGGTTCCCGCCACCGGCCAATGGTGAGCCACCTCTGCCGCCAGAAAATGCCATAGGTGTGGGAGGGATTTAAAAATCCCGTTTTATGTGTGGGAGCTTGCTGTGCCCAACTTCACTGCTGCATTCCCTACATTGTAACAGTGACGACACTTACAAAAGCACTAGATCGGCTGTAAAGCATTTTGGGATGGCCCGAGATGTTGTGAAAGGCGCTACATCAATGCAGCCATTCCTTTCAATTTTGTTCAGAAATATCAGCCAACGTGCGTTAAAAGTTTGAACTTGCCTGCAAAAGTAACGCACTACTGCGGCATTGGAATAAACTTTCTTAAGCAAAGGAACTGTTCGCCCTCTACACTGGGCTGTTGCTTGCCCACAGTAGCCGTTATTCACTATCAATCCGTTTGGTGCTACTCATCCTTCAGTATTTATGTGGCGGAAATTGCTGGGAAATGCATTAGTGGTTCAATAATATTTATCTTGGAAAGCTTGTTCTCAGCATGTTTCACCAATCTTCGAGAAGACCAAAAGGCCTTTGATTGACAGGGACATCATATTTTCTCTTATGAGACGCTGCAGTATTCCCTAAAAAGCAGATAAAAGCAGCTGGACAAAATGATGACTCGAGCAGCAGTAGATGGCTGCCTTGTTGGAGAGTTCAAGATTGTGCCAAGTGATCATCAGGGAGATGACTTGGCTCCATTCCTCTGCATCATTTTTCTTGATTGCTCATAGAGGTAGGCCACAGTCCTACTTCCCACCCACCACGTCAGATTGGGCAGATAATCATACGTGAGAACGTTCTGGAAAGGTTTTGATTCTGTGGGGAGGCTTTTCCCTCAGAAAGTAGGCCGAATGGAGCACCGGAAGAGCTGACAGTACCGAGGAGCATCAAGAATGGAGAATTATGATGACTGATCCATGTCTCAAAGGCATTTAACAATGAAATCGCACAAAAACTCAACTGCTTCACATATATCAGCTCATAACTGGCAGATACTGGAAATGGCATAAACAGATACAAATCACCAGCTTTAAGAATACATAGAAAGCTATTTCAATATCATTATACATTAAAGTAAATGATTTCAAATCTTCACACACTCTTATTCTATGGTTCACAAAACAGGATTCTTCGATCCTCACTAAGTTGTCACGTCATCAAGTGCAATACTTAAATTCATGCCATAACTACAATTGCAGGAGGGTTACGGCCACTTGTCTTTCCTGTACTTTATTCTGGTAAGATTAGCATTACTGCAGACAGTTGGCAATACAGATGTTTCCAACGCTTTTCTTGGTGATATGAGCCTGTAATACAAAAGCGCTCATTTGTAATGAGCACTAAGCAAATTCAAATTAAACAGCAATTCTTATGGATCACCAAGTACACATCTGTGCCAGCTTTGCACAGTCGTGGACAGCCTAAGGAAAGCAGAAGAGTCAATGAATGGCTGCGGCCTTCCAACAATTCACCAATAGGGAAGCGATGTGATGGGGAATGCCCAGCCTTCACTAGACTTTACATATATTGATGGCCTGATACCTGAGCGCAAACAATTTGTTACCCGAGGGACCGTCAATATCTGAGCCAGATGGAACATAATTGTACTTGGTTTGCTGCCCATCTGTCAAACATACTGAGGTCAGATTTATTTTTAAAAACTCTATTTTAACACTCGCCAAGTGTTGGTCATTGGACATTCTCTGATCTGAGCTGACAAACACATAGAGAGCATCGAAGCACACCGAGGAAACCTCAAGCTACGTGTAACTTGAGGGCACCCTCAACCCGGGGGCACAGCCTTAGAATAAAAGGGAGTCACTTTAGAACACCACACCCACACCACCCTCACACCACCCCACATCACCCCCACACCACCCTCACACCACCCCCACACCACCCCCACACCACCCCTAAACCTCCCTCACACCACCCCCACACCACCCTCACACTAGTTCACACCACCCGACTCCACCCTCACACCACCCCCACACCACCCTCACACCACCCCCACACCACCCCCACACCACCCCCAAACCTCCCTCACACCACCCCCACACCACCCCCACACCACCCCTAAACCACCCTCACACCACCCCCACACCACCCTCACACTAGCTCACACCACACCCACACCACCCCACTCCACCCTCACACCTCCCCACACCACCTTCACACAAGTTAACACCACACCAACACGACCCCTACACCACCCTCACACCACCAACCCACACCTCCCTCACACCACCCCCACACCACCCTCACACCACCCGCATACCACCACACACCACCCTCACACCAACCTCACACCACTCTCCCACGACCCCCACACCACACCCACACAACCCGCATACCACCCTCATACCACCCCCACTCCACCCTAACACCACCCTCACACCACCCTCACACCACCCACATACCTCCCTCACACCACCCCCACACCACCCCATACCACACTCACACCACCCACACACCACCCCATACCACGCTCACACCACCCTGACTCCACCCTCACACCACCCCCACACCACCCCCATACCACCCTCACACCACCCCCACACCACCCCATACCACCCTCACACCACCCCCACACCACCCTCACACCACCCTCATACCAACCTCACACAATTCCCACACCACCCTCACACCACCTCCACACCAGACACACACCACCCCCACACCACCTTCACACCACCCGCATACCACCCACACACCACCCGGACACCACCCCACACCACACTTGCACCACCCCCCACACCACCCCCACACCAACCTCACACCACCCCCACACCACCCCCACACCATACTCACTCCACCCTCACACCAACCTCACACCACCCCCACACCACCCTCACTCCACTCTCACTCCACCCTCACACCGCCCACACACCACCGTCACACCAACCTCACACCAACCCCACACCACCCTCACTCCACTCTCACTCAACCCCCACACCACCCCACACAACCCTCACACCACCCCACACCACCCTAACACCAACCACACACCACCATCACACCACCCCCACACCAACCCCACACCACATTCACACCAACCCACACCACCGTCACACCACCCCCACACCACCCTCACACCACCCCCAGACCACCACACATCACCCTCACACCAACATCACACCACTCTCCCACCACCCCCACACCACACCCACACAACAAGCATACCACCCTCACACCACCCCTACGCCACCCTCACACCACCCTCACACCACCCTCACACCACCCCCATACCTCCCTCACACCACCCCCACACCACCCCATACCACCCTCACACCACCCCCACACCACCCCATACCACACTCACACCACCCACACACCACCCCATACCACGCTCACACCACCCTGACTCCACCCTCACACCACCCTCACACCACCCCCACACCACCCTCACACCACCCTCACACCACCCCCACACCACCCTCACACCACCCCCATACCACCCTCACACCACCCCCACACCACCCCCACACCACCCTCACACCACCCCCATACCACCCTCACACCACCCCCACACCACCCCATACCACCCTCACACCACCCCCACACCACCCTCACACCACCCTCATACCAACCTCACACAATTCCCACACCACCCTCACACCACCTCCACACCAGACACACACCACCCCCACACCACCTTCACACCACCCGCATACCACCCACACACCACCCGGACACCACCCCACACCACACTCGCACCACCCCCCACACCACCCCCACACCAACCTCACACCACCCCCACACCACCCCCACACCATACTCACTCCACCCTCACACCAACCTCACACCACCCCCACACCACCCTCACTCCACTCTCACTCCACCCTCACACCACCCACACACCACCCTCACACCAACCTCACACCACCCCCACACCACCCTCACTCCACTCTCACTCAACCCCCACACCACCCCACACCACCCTCACACCACCCCACACCACCCTAACACCAACCACACACCACCATCACACCACCCCCACACCAACCCCACACCACCTTCACACCAACCCACACCACCGTCACACCACCCTCACACCACCCACACACCACCCTCACACCAACCTCACACCACCCCCACACCACCCTCACTCCACTCTCACTCAACCCACACACCACCTCACACCACCCACACACCACCCTCACACCACCCTCACACCACCCCCATACCTCCCTCACACCACCCCCACACCACCCCATACCACCCTCACACCACCCCCACACCACCCCATACCACCCTCACACCACCCTGACTCCACCCTCACACCACCCCCACACCACTCTCACACCACCCCCATACCACCCTCACACCACCCCCACACCACCCCATACCACCCTCACACCACCCCCACACCACCCTCACACCAACCTCACTCCACCCTCACACCAACCTCAAACCACCCTCACACCACCTCACACCACCCTCACACCAACCACACATCACCCTCACTCCACCCTCACACCACCCCCACACCACCCTCACACCACCCCCACACCACCCCCACACCACCCCCAAACCTCCCTCACACCACCCCCACACCACGCCCACACCACCACTAAACCTCCCTCACACCACCCCCACACCACCCTCACACTAGCTCACACCACACCCACACCACCCCACTCCACCCTCACACCTCCCCACACCATCTTCACACAAGTTAACACCACACCAACACCACCCCCACACCACCCTGACACCACCAACCGACACCTCCCTCACACCACCCCCACACCACCCTCACACCACCTGCAGACCACCACACACCACCCTCACACCAACCTCACACCACTCTCCCACCACCCCCACACCACACCCACACAACCCGCATACCACCCTCGCACCACCCCCATTCCACCCTAACACCACCCTCACACCACCCTCACACCACCCCCATACCTCCCTCACACTAACCCCACACCACCCCATACCACCCTCACACCACCCCCACACCACCCCATACCACCATCACACCACACTGACTCCACCCTCACACCACCCCCACACCACCCTCACACCACCCCATACAACCCTCACATCACCCCCACACCACCCTCACACCAACCTCACTCCACCCTCACACCAACCTCATACCACCCTCACACCACCCCACACCACCCTCACACCAACCACACACCACCCTCACAACACCCCCACACCACCCCCACACCACCTTCACTCCACCCTCACACCACCCTCACACGAACCCCACACCACCCTCACACCACCCCCACACCACACCACACCACCCTCACACCACCCCCACACCACCCCCACACCACCCCCACACCACCCACACACCACCCCCACACCATCCCAACACCACCCTCACACCACCCCCACACCACCCACACACCACCCCCACACCACCCCCACACCACCTTCACACCAACCTCACTCCACCCTCACACCCCCCTCACACCCCCCTCACACCAACCTCACACCACCCTCACACCACCCCCACACCACCCCCACAACACCCTAACACCATCCCCACACCACCCTCACACCACCCCCACACCACCCTCACACCATCCCCACACCCGCTCACACCACCCTCACATCAACCTCACAACACCCACACACCACCCCCACACCACCCCCACACCACCCAACACCACCCTCACACCAACCTCACACCACCCCCACACCACCCTCACACCACCCTCACACCAACCTCACTCCACCCTCACACCCCCCTCACACCACCCTCACACCAACCTCACACCACCCTCACACCACCCCCACAACACCCCCACACCACCCTCACACCATCCCCACACCACCCTCACACCACCCCCACACATCCTCACACCATGCTACACACCACCCCCACACCATCCCACACCACCCTCACACCAACCTCACACAATTCCCACACCACCCTCACACCAACTCCACACCAGACACACACCACCCTCACACCACCCTCACACCACCCGCATACCACCCACACACCACCCGGACACCACCCCACACCACACTCGCACCACCCCCCACACCACCCCCACACCAACCTCACACCACCCCCACACCAACCCCACACCATACTCATTCCAACCTCACACCAACCTCACACCACTCTCCCACGACCCCCACACCACACCCACACAACCCGCATACCACCCTCATACCACCCCCACTCCACCCTAACACCACCCTCACACCACCCTCACACCACCCACATACCTCCCTCACACCACCCCCACACCACCCCATACCACACTCACACCACCCACACACCACCCCATACCACGCTCACACCACCCTGACTCCACCCTCACACCACCCCCACACCACCCCCATACCACCCTCACACCACCCCCATACCACCCCATACCACCCTCACACCACCCCCACACCACCCTCACACCACCCTCATACCAACCTCACACAATTCCCACACCACCCTCACACCACCTCCACACCAGACACACACCACCCCCACACCACCTTCACACCACCCGCATACCACCCACACACCACCCGGACACCACCCCACACCACACTTGCACCACCCCCCACACCACCCCCACACCAACCTCACACCACCCCCACACCACCCCCACACCATACTCACTCCACCCTCACACCAACCTCACACCACCCCCACACCACCCTCACTCCACTCTCACTCCACCCTCACACCGCCCACACACCACCCTCACACCAACCTCACACCAACCCCACACCACCCTCACTCCACTCTCACTCAACCCCCACACCACCCCACACAACCCTCACACCACCCCACACCACCCTAACACCAACCACACACCACCATCACACCACCCCCACACCAACCCCACACCACATTCACACCAACCCACACCACCGTCACACCACCCCCACACCACCCTCACACCACCCCCAGACCACCACACATCACCCTCACACCAACATCACACCACTCTCCCACCACCCCCACACCACACCCACACAACAAGCATACCACCCTCACACCACCCCTACGCCACCCTCACACCTCCCTCACACCACCCCCACACCACCCCATACCACCCTCACACCACCCCCACACCACCCCATACCACACTCACACCACCCACACACCACCCCATACCACGCTCACACCACCCTGACTCCACCCTCACACCACCCTCACACCACCCCCACACCACCCTCACACCACCCTCACACCACCCCCACACCACCCTCACACCACCCCCATACCACCCTCACACCACCCCCACACCACCCCATACCACCCTCACACCACCCCCACACCACCCTCACACCACCCTCATACCAACCTCACACAATTCCCACACCACCCTCACACCACCTCCACACCAGACACACACCACCCCCACACCACCTTCACACCACCCGCATACCACCCACACACCACCCGGACACCACCCCACACCACACTCGCACCACCCCCCACACCACCCCCACACCAACCTCACACCACCCCGACACCACCCCCACACCATACTCACTCCACCCTCACACCAACCTCACACCACCCCCACACCACCCTCACTCCACTCTCACTCCACCCTCACACCACCCACACACCACCCTCACACCAACCTCACACCACCCCCACACCACCCTCACTCCACTCTCACTCAACCCCCACACCACCCCACACCACCCTCACACCACCCCACACCACCCTAACACCAACCACACACCACCATCACACCACCCCCACACCAACCCCACACCACCTTCACACCAACCCACACCACCGTCACACCACCCTCACACCACCCACACACCACCCTCACACCAACCTCACACCACCCCCACACCACCCTCACTCCACTCTCACTCAACCCACACACCACCTCACACCACCCACACACCACCCTCACACCACCCTCACACCACCCCCATACCTCCCTCACACCACCCCCACACCACCCCATACCACCCTCACACCACCCCCACACCACCCCATACCACCCTCACACCACCCTGACTCCACCCTCACACCACCCCCACACCACTCTCACACCACCCCCATACCACCCTCACACCACCCCCACACCACCCCATACCACCCTCACACCACCCCCACACCACCCTCACACCAACCTCACTCCACCCTCACACCAACCTCAAACCACCCTCACACCACCTCACACCACCCTCACACCAACCACACATCACCCTCACTCCACCCTCACACCACCCCCACACCACCCTCACACCACCCCCACACCACCCCCACACCACCCCCAAACCTCCCTCACACCACCCCCACACCACGCCCACACCACCACTAAACCTCCCTCACACCACCCCCACACCACCCTCACACTAGCTCACACCACACCCACACCACCCCACTCCACCCTCACACCTCCCCACACCATCTTCACACAAGTTAACACCACACCAACACCACCCCCACACCACCCTGACACCACCAACCGACACCTCCCTCACACCACCCCCACACCACCCTCACACCACCTGCAGACCACCACACACCACCCTCACACCAACCTCACACCACTCTCCCACCACCCCCACACCACACCCACACAACCCGCATACCACCCTCGCACCACCCCCATTCCACCCTAACACCACCCTCACACCACCCTCACACCACCCCCATACCTCCCTCACACTAACCCCACACCACCCCATACCACCCTCACACCACCCCCACACCACCCCATACCACCATCACACCACACTGACTCCACCCTCACACCACCCCCACACCACCCTCACACCACCCCATACAACCCTCACATCACCCCCACACCACCCTCACACCAACCTCACTCCACCCTCACACCAACCTCATACCACCCTCACACCACCCCACACCACCCTCACACCAACCACACACCACCCTCACAACACCCCCACACCACCCCCACACCACCTTCACTCCACCCTCACACCACCCTCACACGAACCCCACACCACCCTCACACCACCCCCACACCACACCACACCACCCTCACACCACCCCCACACCACCCCCACACCACCCCCACACCACCCACACACCACCCCCACACCATCCCAACACCACCCTCACACCACCCCCACACCACCCACACACCACCCCCACACCACCCCCACACCACCTTCACACCAACCTCACTCCACCCTCACACCCCCCTCACACCCCCCTCACACCAACCTCACACCACCCTCACACCACCCCCACACCACCCCCACAACACCCTAACACCATCCCCACACCACCCTCACACCACCCCCACACCACCCTCACACCATCCCCACACCCGCTCACACCACCCTCACATCAACCTCACAACACCCACACACCACCCCCACACCACCCCCACACCACCCAACACCACCCTCACACCAACCTCACACCACCCCCACACCACCCTCACACCACCCTCACACCAACCTCACTCCACCCTCACACCCCCCTCACACCACCCTCACACCAACCTCACACCACCCTCACACCACCCCCACAACACCCCCACACCACCCTCACACCATCCCCACACCACCCTCACACCACCCCCACACATCCTCACACCATGCTACACACCACCCCCACACCATCCCACACCACCCTCACACCAACCTCACACAATTCCCACACCACCCTCACACCAACTCCACACCAGACACACACCACCCTCACACCACCCTCACACCACCCGCATACCACCCACACACCACCCGGACACCACCCCACACCACACTCGCACCACCCCCCACACCACCCCCACACCAACCTCACACCACCCCCACACCAACCCCACACCATACTCATTCCAACCTCACACCAACCTCACACCACCCCCACACCACCCTCACTCCACTCTCACTCCACCCTCACACCACCCACACACCACACTCACACCAACCTCACACCACCCCCACACGACCCTCACTCCACTCTCACTCAACCCCCACACCACCCCACACCACCCTCACACCACCCCACACCATCCTAACACCAACCACACACCACCATCACACCACCCCCACACCACCCCCACACCACCTTCACACCAACGCACACCACCCTCACACCACCCCCACACCACCCTCACACCACCCCCAGACCACCACACACCACACTCACACCAACCTCACACCACTCTCCCACCACCCCCACAACACACCCACACAACCCGCATACCACCCTCACACCACCCCCACGCCACCCTCACACCACCCTCACACAACCCTCACACCACCCTCACACCAACCCCATACCTCCCTCACACCACCCCCACACCACCCCATACCACCCTCACACCACCCCACACCACTCCATACCACCCTCACACCACCCTGACTCCACACTCACACGACCCACACACCACCCTCACACCACCCCCATACCACCATCACACCACCCCCACACCACCCCATACCACCCTTACACCACCCCCACACCACCCTCACACCAACCTCACTCCACCCTCACACCAACCTCAAACCACCCTCACACCACCTCACACCACCCTCACACCAACCACACACCACCCTCACAACACCCCACACCACCCCCACACCACCCTCACTCCACCCTCACACCAACCTCACACGAACCTCACACCACCCTCACACCACCCTCACACCACCCCACCCCACCCTCACACCAACCTCACTCCACCCTCACACCACCCTCACACCACCTAACACCACCCTCACAACAACCTCACGCCACACCCACACCACCCCACACCACCGTCACACCAACCTCACACCACCCTCACACCACACCCACACCACCCCCACACCACCCCCACACCACCTCACACCAACCTCACTCAACCCTCACACCACCCTCACACCCTCCTCACACTACCCTCACACCAACCTCACACCACCCTCACACCACCCCCACACCACACCCAGACCACCCTCACACATCCCCACACCACCCTCACACCACCCCCACACCACCCTCACACCATCCCCACACCCCCCTCACACCACCCTCACACCAACCTCACAACACCCACACACCACCCCCACACCAACCCCACACCACCCAACACCACCCTCAGACCAACCTCACACCACCCTCACACCAACCTCACTCCACCCTCACACCCCCCTCACACCACCCTCACACCACCCTCACACCATCCCCACACCACCCTCACACCACCCTCACACCATGCGACACACCACCCCCACACCACCCCACACCACCCTCACACCAACCTCACACAATTCCCACACCACCCTCACACCACCTCCACACCACTCACACACCACCCTCACACCACCCTCACACCACCCGCATACCACCCACACACCACCCGGACACCACCCCACACCACACTCGCACCAACCCCCACACCACCCCCACACCATATTCACTCCACCCTCACACAAACCTCACACCACCACCACACCACCCTCACTCCACTCTCACTCCTCCCTCACACCACCCACACACCACCCCCACACCAACCTCACATCACCCCCACACCACCCTCACTCCACTCTCACTCAACCCTCACACCACCCTCACTCCACCCTCACACCAACCTCACACCACCCGCACACCACCCTCACACCACCCTCACACCAACCCCACACCAACCTCACACCACCCCCACACCACACTCACACCACCCCCACACCACCCTCACGCCACCCTCGCACCACCCTCACACCAACGTCACACCATCCCCAGACCACCCTCACACCATCCCCACACCACCCTCACACCACCCCCACACCACCCTCACACCACCCTCACACCACCCTCACACCATCCCCATACCACCCTCACACCACCCCCACACCACCATCACACCACCCCCACACCAACCCCAGACAACCCACACACCACCCTCACCGCCCTCACACCATCGCAGCACCACCCTCACACCACCCCGACACCACCCACTCACCGCCCTCACACCACCCTCAGACCACCCCCACACCACCCTCAACGCCCTCACACCATCGCAACACCGCCCTCACACCACCCCCACACCACCGCCACACCACCCTCACACCTCCTCCTCACGGCCCTCACACCACCCTCACACCACCCCAACACCACCCTCACACCAACCCCAGACCACCCCCACACCACCCTAAACGCCCTCACACCACCGCAACACCACCCTCACCGCCCTCACACCATCGCAACATCACCCTCATACCACCTCCCTCACCGCCCTCACACAACCCCCAGACGACCCCCACACCACCCTCAACGCACTCACACCATCGCAATACCACTCTCACACCACCTCCACATCACCCTCACACCACTCCCCACACCACCCCCACACCACCTTCACACCACCCCCACACCACCTTCACACCACCCTCACACCACCCCCACAACACCCACACACCACCCCACACCACCCCTACACCACCCAACACCACCCTCACACCAACCACACACCACACCCACACCACACCCACACCACCCTCACACCAACCTCACACCACCCTAACACCACACCCAAACCACCCCCACACCACCCCCACACCACCTTACACCAACCTCACTCCACCCTCACAACACCCCCACACCACACCCACACCATCCCCACACCACCCTCACACCACCCCCACACCACCCCCACACCACCCTCACACCAACCTCACTCCACCCTCACACCCCCCTCACACCACCCTCACACCAACCTCACACCACCCTCACACCACCCCCACACCACCACCACACCACCCTCACACCATCCCCACACCACCCTCACACCACCCCCACACCACCCTCACACCATGCTACACATCACCCCCACACCACCCCACACCACCCTCACACCAACCTCACACAATTCCCACACCACCCTCACACCACCCCCACACCACCCTCACACCACCCGCATACCACCCACACACCACACCCCACCAACCCACACCACCCTCACACCAACCTCACACCATCCCCACACCACCCAACACCACCCTCACACCAACCTCACACCAACCTCACACAATTCCCACACCACCCCCACACCACCCAACACCATCCCCACACCACCCTCACTCCACTCTCACTCCACCCTCACACCACCCACACACCACACTCACACCAACCTCACACCACCCCCACACGACCCTCACTCCACTCTCACTCAACCCCCACACCACCCCACACCACCCTCACACCACCCCACACCATCCTAACACCAACCACACACCACCATCACACCACCCCCACACCACCCCCACACCACCTTCACACCAACGCACACCACCCTCACACCACCCCCACACCACCCTCACACCACCCCCAGACCACCACACACCACACTCACACCAACCTCACACCACTCTCCCACCACCCCCACAACACACCCACACAACCCGCATACCACCCTCACACCACCCCCACGCCACCCTCACACCACCCTCACACAACCCTCACACCACCCTCACACCAACCCCATACCTCCCTCACACCACCCCCACACCACCCCATACCACCCTCACACCACCCCACACCACTCCATACCACCCTCACACCACCCTGACTCCACACTCACACGACCCACACACCACCCTCACACCACCCCCATACCACCATCACACCACCCCCACACCACCCCATACCACCCTTACACCACCCCCACACCACCCTCACACCAACCTCACTCCACCCTCACACCAACCTCAAACCACCCTCACACCACCTCACACCACCCTCACACCAACCACACACCACCCTCACAACACCCCACACCACCCCCACACCACCCTCACTCCACCCTCACACCAACCTCACACGAACCTCACACCACCCTCACACCACCCTCACACCACCCCACCCCACCCTCACACCAACCTCACTCCACCCTCACACCACCCTCACACCACCTAACACCACCCTCACAACAACCTCACGCCACACCCACACCACCCCACACCACCGTCACACCAACCTCACACCACCCTCACACCACACCCACACCACCCCCACACCACCCCCACACCACCTCACACCAACCTCACTCAACCCTCACACCACCCTCACACCCTCCTCACACTACCCTCACACCAACCTCACACCACCCTCACACCACCCCCACACCACACCCAGACCACCCTCACACATCCCCACACCACCCTCACACCACCCCCACACCACCCTCACACCATCCCCACACCCCCCTCACACCACCCTCACACCAACCTCACAACACCCACACACCACCCCCACACCAACCCCACACCACCCAACACCACCCTCAGACCAACCTCACACCACCCTCACACCAACCTCACTCCACCCTCACACCCCCCTCACACCACCCTCACACCACCCTCACACCATCCCCACACCACCCTCACACCACCCTCACACCATGCGACACACCACCCCCACACCACCCCACACCACCCTCACACCAACCTCACACAATTCCCACACCACCCTCACACCACCTCCACACCACTCACACACCACCCTCACACCACCCTCACACCACCCGCATACCACCCACACACCACCCGGACACCACCCCACACCACACTCGCACCAACCCCCACACCACCCCCACACCATATTCACTCCACCCTCACACAAACCTCACACCACCACCACACCACCCTCACTCCACTCTCACTCCTCCCTCACACCACCCACACACCACCCCCACACCAACCTCACATCACCCCCACACCACCCTCACTCCACTCTCACTCAACCCTCACACCACCCTCACTCCACCCTCACACCAACCTCACACCACCCGCACACCACCCTCACACCACCCTCACACCAACCCCACACCAACCTCACACCACCCCCACACCACACTCACACCACCCCCACACCACCCTCACGCCACCCTCGCACCACCCTCACACCAACGTCACACCATCCCCAGACCACCCTCACACCATCCCCACACCACCCTCACACCACCCCCACACCACCCTCACACCACCCTCACACCACCCTCACACCATCCCCATACCACCCTCACACCACCCCCACACCACCATCACACCACCCCCACACCAACCCCAGACAACCCACACACCACCCTCACCGCCCTCACACCATCGCAGCACCACCCTCACACCACCCCGACACCACCCACTCACCGCCCTCACACCACCCTCAGACCACCCCCACACCACCCTCAACGCCCTCACACCATCGCAACACCGCCCTCACACCACCCCCACACCACCGCCACACCACCCTCACACCTCCTCCTCACGGCCCTCACACCACCCTCACACCACCCCAACACCACCCTCACACCAACCCCAGACCACCCCCACACCACCCTAAACGCCCTCACACCACCGCAACACCACCCTCACCGCCCTCACACCATCGCAACATCACCCTCATACCACCTCCCTCACCGCCCTCACACAACCCCCAGACGACCCCCACACCACCCTCAACGCACTCACACCATCGCAATACCACTCTCACACCACCTCCACATCACCCTCACACCACTCCCCACACCACCCCCACACCACCTTCACACCACCCCCACACCACCTTCACACCACCCTCACACCACCCCCACAACACCCACACACCACCCCACACCACCCCTACACCACCCAACACCACCCTCACACCAACCACACACCACACCCACACCACACCCACACCACCCTCACACCAACCTCACACCACCCTAACACCACACCCAAACCACCCCCACACCACCCCCACACCACCTTACACCAACCTCACTCCACCCTCACAACACCCCCACACCACACCCACACCATCCCCACACCACCCTCACACCACCCCCACACCACCCCCACACCACCCTCACACCAACCTCACTCCACCCTCACACCCCCCTCACACCACCCTCACACCAACCTCACACCACCCTCACACCACCCCCACACCACCACCACACCACCCTCACACCATCCCCACACCACCCTCACACCACCCCCACACCACCCTCACACCATGCTACACATCACCCCCACACCACCCCACACCACCCTCACACCAACCTCACACAATTCCCACACCACCCTCACACCACCCCCACACCACCCTCACACCACCCGCATACCACCCACACACCACACCCCACCAACCCACACCACCCTCACACCAACCTCACACCATCCCCACACCACCCAACACCACCCTCACACCAACCTCACACCAACCTCACACAATTCCCACACCACCCCCACACCACCCAACACCATCCCCACACCACCCAACACCACCCTCACACCAACCCACACCACGCTCACACCACCCCCACACCACCCTCACACCACCCCCACAACACTCTCACACCACCCGCATACCACCCACACACCACCCCCACACCACCCCACACCACCCTCACACCATCCCCACACCACCCTCACACCACCCACACACCACCCCCACACCACCCTCACACCACCCTCACACCAACCCCACACAACCCCCACACCGCCTCCTCACGGCCCTCACACCACCCTCACACCATCCCCACACCACCCTCACACCACGCACACACCACCCCCACACCACTCTCACACCACCTCCACATCACCCTCACACCACCCCCCACACCACCCCCACAACACCCTCACACTACCCTCACACCACCCCAACACCACCCTCACCACCCTCACACCACCCCCACAACACCCACACACCACCCCCACACCACCCCCACACCACCCAACACCACCCTCACACCATAGCCACACCACCCCACACCACCCTCGCACCAACCTTACACCACCCTCACACCACACTCTCACCATCCCACACCACACCCACACCACCTCACACCAACCTCACTCCACCCTCACACCATCCCCACACCACCCTCACACCACCCCCACACCACCCCCACACCACCCTCACACCAACCTCACTCCACCCTCACACCCTCCTCACACCACCGTCACACCAACCTCACACCATCCCCAGACCACCCTCACACCATCCCCACACCACCCTCACACCACCCCCACACCACCCTCACACCACCCTCACACCACCCTCACACCATCCCCATACCACCCTCACACCACCCCCACACCACCATCACACCACCCCCACACCAACCCCAGACAACCCACACACCACCCTCACCGCCCTCACACCATCGCAGCACCACCCTCACACCACCCCGACACCACCCACTCACCGCCCTCACACCACCCTCAGACCACCCCCACACCACCCTCAACGCCCTCACACCATCGCAACACCGCCCTCACACCACCCCCACACCACCGCCACACCACCCTCACACCTCCTCCTCACGGCCCTCACACCACCCTCACACCACCCCAACACCACCCTCACACCAACCCCAGACCACCCCCACACCACCCTAAACGCCCTCACACCACCGCAACACCACCCTCACCGCCCTCACACCATCGCAACATCACCCTCATACCACCTCCCTCACCGCCCTCACACAACCCCCAGACGACCCCCACACCACCCTCAACGCACTCACACCATCGCAATACCACTCTCACACCACCTCCACATCACCCTCACACCACTCCCCACACCACCCCCACACCACCTTCACACCACCCCCACACCACCTTCACACCACCCTCACACCACCCCCACAACACCCACACACCACCCCACACCACCCCTACACCACCCAACACCACCCTCACACCAACCACACACCACACCCACACCACACCCACACCACCCTCACACCAACCTCACACCACCCTAACACCACACCCAAACCACCCCCACACCACCCCCACACCACCTTACACCAACCTCACTCCACCCTCACAACACCCCCACACCACACCCACACCATCCCCACACCACCCTCACACCACCCCCACACCACCCCCACACCACCCTCACACCAACCTCACTCCACCCTCACACCCCCCTCACACCACCCTCACACCAACCTCACACCACCCTCACACCACCCCCACACCACCACCACACCACCCTCACACCATCCCCACACCACCCTCACACCACCCCCACACCACCCTCACACCATGCTACACATCACCCCCACACCACCCCACACCACCCTCACACCAACCTCACACAATTCCCACACCACCCTCACACCACCCCCACACCACCCTCACACCACCCGCATACCACCCACACACCACACCCCACCAACCCACACCACCCTCACACCAACCTCACACCATCCCCACACCACCCAACACCACCCTCACACCAACCTCACACCAACCTCACACAATTCCCACACCACCCCCACACCACCCAACACCATCCCCACACCACCCAACACCACCCTCACACCAACCCACACCACGCTCACACCACCCCCACACCACCCTCACACCACCCCCACAACACTCTCACACCACCCGCATACCACCCACACACCACCCCCACACCACCCCACACCACCCTCACACCATCCCCACACCACCCTCACACCACCCACACACCACCCCCACACCACCCTCACACCACCCTCACACCAACCCCACACAACCCCCACACCGCCTCCTCACGGCCCTCACACCACCCTCACACCATCCCCACACCACCCTCACACCACGCACACACCACCCCCACACCACTCTCACACCACCTCCACATCACCCTCACACCACCCCCCACACCACCCCCACAACACCCTCACACTACCCTCACACCACCCCAACACCACCCTCACCACCCTCACACCACCCCCACAACACCCACACACCACCCCCACACCACCCCCACACCACCCAACACCACCCTCACACCATAGCCACACCACCCCACACCACCCTCGCACCAACCTTACACCACCCTCACACCACACTCTCACCATCCCACACCACACCCACACCACCTCACACCAACCTCACTCCACCCTCACACCATCCCCACACCACCCTCACACCACCCCCACACCACCCCCACACCACCCTCACACCAACCTCACTCCACCCTCACACCCTCCTCACACCACCGTCACACCAACCTCACAGCACCCTCACACCACCCCCACACCACCCCCACACCACCCTCACACCATCCCCACACCACCCTCACACCACCCCCACACCACTCTCACACCATGCTACACACCACCGCCATACCACCCAACACCACCCTCACACCAAACTCACACAATTCCCACACCACCCTAACACCACCCGCATACCACCCACACACCACCCCCCACCAACCCACACCACCCTCACACCACACCCACACCACCCCACACCACCCTCAAACCAACCTCACACCACCCTCACACCACACCCACACCACCCCCACAACACCCTCACTCCACCCTCACACCACCCCAACACCACCCCCACACCATCCCAACACCACCCTCACACCACCTCCACACCACACACACACCACCCCCACACCACCCCTACACCACCCTCACACCAACCTCACTCCACCCTCACACCCCCCTCACAACACCCTCACACCAACCTCACACCACCATCACACCACCCCCACACCACGCTCACACCATCCCCACACCACCCTCACACCACCCCCACACTACCCTCACACCACCCTACACTCCACCCCCACACCACCCCACACCACACTCACACCAACCTCACATAATTCCCATACCACCCTCACACCACCCCCACACCACCCTCACACCACCCCCACACCACCCTCACACTACCCGCATTCCACCCACACACCACCCACACACCAGCCCACACCACCCTCACACCAACATCACACCATGCCCACACCACCCTCACATCACCCTCACACCACCACCAAACCACTCTCACACCACCTCCACATCACCCTCACACCACCCCCCACACCACCCCCACACCACCTTCACACAACCCTCACACCACCCCCACAACACCCACACACCACCCCCACACCACCCCCACACCACCCAACACAACCCTCACACCACCCTCACACCATACCCACACCACCCCACACCACCCTCACACCAACCTCACACCAACCTCACACCACCCTCACACCACACCATCCCACACCACCCCCACACCACCTCACACCAACCTCACTCCACCCTCACACCATCCCCACACCACCCTCACACCACCCACACACCAACCCCACACCACCCCCACATCACCCTCACACCAACCTCACTCCACCCTCACACCCCCCTCACACCATCCTCACACCAACCTCACACCACCCTCACACCACCCCCACACTACCCCCACACCACCCTCACACAATCCCCACACAACCCTCACACCACCCCCACACCACCCTCACACCATGCTACACACCACCCTCACACCACCCCACACCACCCTCACACCAACATCACACAATTCCCACACCACCCTCACAGCACCCCCACACCACACTCACACCACCCCCACACCAACCTCACACCACCCGCATACCACCCACAAACCACCCCCACATCACCGCACACCACCCTCACACCAACCTCACACCATCCCCACACCACCCTCACACCACCCCGACACCACCCTCACACCACCCCAACACCACCCTCACACCACCCCCACACCACCCTACATCACCCTCACACCACCCTCGTACCACCCTCATACCACCCTCACACCATCCCCACACCACCCTCACACCACCCCCACACCACCCTCATACCCCCTCACACCGCCCTCACACCACCCCCAGACCACTCCCTCACCACACTCAACGCCCTCACACCATCGCAACACCACCCTCGCACCACCCCCACACCACCCAACACCACCCTCACACAAACCTCACACCACACCCACAACACCCCACACCACCCTCACACCAACCTCACACCACCCTCACACCACACCCACACCACACCCACACCACCCCCACACCACCTCAAACCAACCTCACTCCACCCTCACAACACCCCACACCACCCACACCATCCCCACACCACGCTCACACCACCCCCACCCCACCCCCACACGAGCCTCACACCAACCTCTCTCCACCCTCACTCCACCCTCACAACCCCCTCACACTACCCTCACACCAACCTCACATGACCCACACACCACACCCACACCACCCTCACACCACCCCCACACCACCTTCACCCCACCCCACACCACCCTCACACCAACCTCACACAATTCCCCCACCACCCTCACACCCCCCTCACACCACCATCACACCAACCTCACACCACCCTCACACCCCCCTCACACCACCATCACACCACCCTCACACCACACCCACACCACCCTCACACCACCCCACACCACCCTCACACCAACCTCACACCACCCTCACACCACCCCCACACCACCCTAACAGCACCCGCATACCACCCACACACCACCCCCACACCACCTCACACTACCCTCACACCAACCTCACTCCACCCTCACAACACCCCACACCACCCACACCATCCCCACACCACTCTCACACCACCCCCACACCACCCCCACACGAGCCTCACACCAACCTCTCTCCACCCTCACTACACCCTCACACCCCCCTCACACTACCCTCACACCAACCTCACATGACCCACACACCACACCCACACCACCCCCACACCACCCTCACACCACCCCCACACCACCCTCACCCCACCCCACACCACCCTCACACCAACCTCACACAATTCCCACACCACCCTCACACCCCCCTCACACCACCATCACACCAACCTCACACCACCCTCACACCACACCCACACCACACCCACACCACCCTCACACCACCCCCACACCACCTTCACACCACCCCACACCACCCTCACTCCAACCTCACACCACCCTCAAACCACCCCCACACCACCCTAACATCACCCGCATACCACCCACACACCACCCCCACACTACCCCACACCACCCTCACACCAACCTCACACCATCCCCACACCACCCTCACACCACCCCCACACCACCCTCACACCACCCCCACACCACCCTCACACCACCCTCACAACACCCTCACACCACCCTCACACCACCCCCACACCACCCCCACGCCACCCTCACACCACCCTCATACCACCCTCTCACCACCCCCACACAATCCCCACACCACCCTCACACCACCCCCACACCACCCTCACACCACCCCCACAACACCCTCACACCACCCTCACACCAACCCCACACCACCCTCACACCACCCTCACACCACACGGACACCATCCCCTCAAGGCCCTCGCACCACCCCCAGACCACCCCCACACCACCCTCAACGCCCTCACACCATCGCAACACCACCCTCCCACCACCCCCACACCACCCATCAACACCCTCACACCAACCTCACACCACACCCACAATACCCCAGACCACCCTCACACCAACCTCACACCACCCTCCCACCACACCCACACCACACCCACACCACCCCACACCAACCTCACTCTACCCTCACAACACCCCACACCACCCCCACACCATCCCCACACCACCCTCACACCAACCTCTCTCCACCCTCACTCCACACTCACACCCCCCTCACACTACCCTCACACCAACATCACACGACCCTCACACCACACCCACACCACCCCCACACCACCCTCACACCACCCCCACACCACCCTCACACCACCCCACACCACCCTCACACCAACCTCACACAATTCCCACACCACCCTCACACCCCCCTCACACCACCATCACACCAACCTCACACCACCCTCACACCACACCCACACTACCCCCACACCACCCTCACACCACCCCCACACCACCCTCACACCACCCCACACCACCCTCACACCAACCTCACACCACCCTCACACCACCCCCACACCACCCTAACACCACCCGCATACCACCCACACACCACCCCCACACCACCCCACACCACCCTCACACCAACCTCACACCATCCTCACACCACCCCCACACCACCCTCACACCACCCCCACACCACCCTCACACCACCCCCACACCACCCTCACAACACCCTCACACCACCCTCACACCACCCCCACATCACCCCCACACCACCCTCACACCACCCTCACACCACCCCCACACCACCCTCACACCACCCCCACACCACCCTCACACCACCCCCACAACACCCTCACACCACCCTCACACCACCCCCACACCACCCTCACACCACCCTCACACCACCCTCACACCAACCCCAGACCACCCCCACACCACCCTCAACGCCCTCACACCATCGCAACACCACCCTCGCACCACCCCCACACCACCCAACACCACCCTCACACCACCCCCACACCACCCTCATACCACCCTCACACCAACCTCACACCACCCTCACACCACACCCACACCACACCCACACCACCCCCACACCACCTCACACCAACCTCACTCTACCCTCACAACACCCCACACCACCCCCACACCATCCCCACACCACCCTCACACCACCCCCACACCACCAACACACGAGCCTCACACCAACCTCTCTCCACCCTCACTCCACACTCACACCCCCCTCACACTACCCTCACACCAACATCACACGACCCTCACACCACCCCCACACCACCCCCACACCACCCTCACACCACCCTCACACCACCCCACACCACCCTCACACCAACCTCACACAATTCCCACACCACCCTCACACCCCCCTCACACCACCATCACACCAATCTCACACCACCCTCACACCACACCCACACTACCCCCACACCACCCTCACACCACCCCCAAACCACCCTCACACCACCCCACACCACCCTCACACCAACCTCACACCACCCTCACACCACCCCCACACCACCCTAACACCACCCGCACACCACCCACACACCACCCCCACACCACCCCACACCACCCTCACACCAACCTCACACCATCCCCACACCACTCTCACACCACCCCCACGCCACCCCCCACACCACCCTCACACCACCCTCACACCACCCCCACACCACCCTCACAACACCCTCACAACACCCTCACACCACCCCCACACCACCCTCACACCACCCTCATACCACCCTCACACCACCCCCACACCACCCTCACACCACCCTCACACCACACGGACACCACCCCCTCACGGCCCTCACACCACACCCAGACCACCCCCACACCACCCTCAACGCCCTCACACCATCGCAACACCACCCTCCAACCACCCCTACACCACACCCACACCACCCCCACACCACCTCACACCAACCTCACTCTACCCTCACAACACCCCACACCACCCCCACACCATCCCCACACCACCCTCACACCAACCTCTCTCCACCCTCACTCCACACTCACACCCCCCCTCACACTACCCTCACACCAACCTCACACGACCCTCACACCACACCCACACCACCCCAACACCACCCTCACACCACCCCCACACCACCCTCACACCAGCCCACACCACCCTCACACCAACCTCACACAATTCCCACACCACCCTCACACCCCCCTCACACCACCATCACACCAACCTCACACCACCCTCACACCACACCCACACTACCCCCACACCACCCTCACACCACCCCCACACCACCCTCACACCACCCCACACCACCCTCACACCAACCTCACACCACCCTCACACCACCCCCACACCACCCTAACACCACCCGCATACCACCCACACACCACCCCCACACCACCCCACACCACCCTCACACCAACCTCACACCATCCTCACACCACCCCCACACCACTCTCACACCACCCCCACACCACCCTCACACCACCCCCACACTACCCTCACACCACCCCCACACCACCCTCACAACACCCTCACACCACCCTCACACCACCCCCACACCACCCCCACACCACCCTCACACCACCCTCATACCACCCCCACACCACCCACACACCACCCCCACACCACCCTCACACCACCCCCACAACACCCTCACACAACCCCCACACCACCCTCACACCACCCTCACACCACCCTCACACCAACCCCAGACCACCCCCACACCACCCTCAACGCCCTCACACCATCGCAACACCACCCTCGCACCACCCCCACACCACCCAACAACACCCTCACACCAACCTCACACCACACCCACAACACCTCATACCACCCTCACACCAACCTCACACCACCCTCACACCACACCCACACCACACCCACACCACCCCCACACCACCTCACACCAACCTCACTCTACCCTCACAACACCCCACACCACCCCCACACCATCCCCACACCACCCTCACACCACCCCCACACCACCCCCACACGAGCCTCACACCAACCTCTCTCCACCCTCACTCCACACTCACACCCCCCTCACACTACCCTCACACCAACATCACACGACCCTCACACCACACCCACACCACCCCCACACCACCCTCACACCACCCCCACACCACCCTCACACCACCCCACACCGCCCTCACACCAACCTCACACAATTCCCACACCATCCTCACACCCCCCTCACACCACCATCACACCAATCTCACACCACCCTCACACCACACCCACACTACCCCCACACCACCCTCACACCACCCCCAAACCACCCTCACACCACCCCACACCACCCTCACACCAACCTCACACTACCCTCACACCACCCCCACACCACCGTAACACCACCCGCATACCACCCACACACCACCCCCACACCACCCTCACACCAACCTCACACCATCCCCACACCACTCTCACACCACCCCCACACCACCCCCACACCACCCTCACACGACCCTCACACCACCCCCACACCACCCTCACAACACCCTCACACCACCCTCACACCACCCCCACACCACCCTCACACCACCCTCATACCACCCTCACACCACCCCCACACCACCCTCACACCACCCTCACACCACCCCCACAACACCCTCACACAACCCTCACACCACCCCCACCCCACCCTCACACCACCTTCACACCACCCCCACACCACCCTCACACCACCCCCACACCACCCCCATACCACCGCCACAACAACCCCAGACAACCCCCACACCACCCTCAATGCACTCACACCACCCCCACACCACCCTCAACGCCCTCACACCATCGCAACACCACCCTCGCACCACCCCCACACCACCCAACACCACCCTCACACCAACCTCACACCACACCCACAACACCCCAACCCACCCTCACACCAACCTCACACCACCCTCACACCACACCCACACCACACCCACACCACCCCCACACTACCTCACACCAACCTCACTCCACCCTCACAACACCCCACACCACCGACACCATCCCCACACCACCCTCACACCACCCCCACACAACCCCCACACGAGCCTCACACCAACCTCTCTCCACCCTCACTCCACCCTCACACCACACCCACAATACCCAGACCACCCTCACACCAACCTCACACCACCCTCCCACCACACCCACACCACACCCACACCACCCCCACACCACATCACACCAACCTCACTCTACCCTCACAACACCCCACACCACCCCCACGCCATCCCCACACCACCCTCACACCACCCCCACACCACCCCCACACGAGCCTCACACCAACCTCTCTCCACCCTCACTCCACACTCACAACCCCCTCACACTACCCTCACACCAACCTCACACGACCCTCACACCACACCCACACCACCCCCACACCACCCTCACACCACCCCCACACCACCCTCACACCACCCCACACCACCCTCACACCAACCTCACACAATTCCCACAACACCCTCACACCCCCCTCACACCACCATCACACCAACCTCACACCACCCTCACACCACACCCACACTACCCCCACACCACCCTCACACCACCCCCACACCACCCTCACACCACCCCACAACACCCTCACACCAACCTCACACCACCCTCACACCACCCCCACACCACCCTAACACCACCCGCATACCACCCACACAACACCCCCACACCACCCCACACCACCCTCACACCAAACTCACACCATCCCCACACCACCCTCACACCACCCCCACACCACCCTCACACCACCCCCACACCACCCTCACACCACCCCCACACCACCCCCACACCACCCTCACACCACCCCACAACACCCTCACACCAACCTCACACCACCCTCACACCACTCCCACACCACCCTAACACCACCCGCATACCACCCACACACCACCCCCACACCACCCCACACCACCCTCACACCAAACTCACACCATCCCCACACCACCCTCACACCACCCCCACACCACCGTCACACCACCCCCACACCACCCTCACACCACCCCCACACCACCCTCACAACACCCTCACACCACCCCCACACCACCCTCACACCACCTTCACACCACCCCCACACCACCCTCACACCACCCCCTTCACCACCCCCATACCACCGCCACAACAACCCCAGACAACCCCCACACCACCCGCAACGCACTCACACCACCCCCACACCACCCTCAACGCCCTCACACCATCACAACACCACCCTCGCACCACCCCCACACCACCCAACACCACCCTCACACCAACCTCACACCACACCCACAACACCCCAACCCACCCTCACACCAACCTCACACCAACCTCACACCACACCCACACCACACCCACACTACCTCACACCAACCTCACTCCACCCTCACAACACCCCACACCACCGACAACATCCCCACACCACCCTCACACCACCCCCACACCACCCCCACACGAGCCTCACACCAACCTCTCTCCACCCTCACTCCACCCTCACACCCCCCTCACACTACCCTCACACCAACCTCACATGACCCACATACCACACCCACACCACACCCACACCACCCTCACACCACCCCCACACTACCCTCACACCACCCCAAACCACCTTACACCAACCTCACACCACCCTCACACCACCCCCACACCACCCTAACACCACCCGCATACCACCCACACACCACCCCCACACCACCCCACAGCACCCTCACACCAACCTCACACCATCCCCACACCACCCTCACACCACCCCCACACCACCCTCACACCACCCCCACACCACCCTCACACCACCCTCACACCACCCCCACACCACCCTCACAACATCCTCACACCACACTCACACCACCCCCACACCACCCCCACACCACCCTCATACCACCCTCACACCACCCCCACACAATCCCCACACCACCCTCACACCACCCCCACACCACCCTCACACCACCCCCACAACACCCACACACCACCCTCACACCACCCCCACACCACCCTCACACCACCCTCACACCAGACGGACACCACCCCCTCACCGCCCTCACACCACCCCCAGACCACCCCCACACCACCCTCAACGCCCTCACACCATCGCAACACCACCCTGGCACCACCCCCACACCACCCAACAACACCCTCACACCAACTTCACACCACACCCACAACACCCCATACCACCCTCACACCAACCTCACACCACCCTCACACCACACCCACACCACACCCACACCACCCCCACACCATCCCCACACCATCCTCACACCACCCCCACACCACCCCCAAACGAGCCTCACACCAACCTCTCTCCACCCTCACTCCACACTCACACCCCCCTCACACTACCCTCACACCAACCTCACACGATCCTCACACCACCCCCACACCACCCCCACACCACCCTCACACCACCCCCACACCACCCTCACACCACCCCACACCACCCTCACACCAACCTCACACAATTCCCACACCACCCTCACACCCCCCTCACACCACCATCACACCAACCTCACACCACCCTCACACCACACCCACACTACCCCCACACCACCCTCACACCAACCTCACACCATCCCTACACCACCCTCACACCACCACCACACCACCATCACACCACCCCCACACCACCCTCACACCACTCCCACACCACCCCCACACCACCCTCACACCACCCCCACACACCCCTCACACCACCCTCACACCACCCCCACACCACCCTCACACCACCCTCATACCACCCTCACACCACCCCCACACCATCCCCACACCACCCTCACACCACCCCCACACCACCCTCACACCACCCCCACAACACTCTCACACCACCCTCAAACCACCCCCACACCACCCTCACACCACCCTCACACCACCCCCACACCACCCACATACCACCGCCACACCAACCCCAGACAACCCCCACACCACCCTCACCGCCCTCACACCATCGCAACACCACCCTCACACCACCCCGACACCACCCCCTCACCGCCCTAACACCACCCCCAGACCACCCCCACACCACCCTAAACGACCTCACACCATCGCAACACCACTCTCGCACCACCTCCACATCACCATCACACCACCCCCCACACCACCCCCACACCACCCACACATCACCCCCACACAACCCTCACACTACCCTCACAACACCCCAACACCACCCTCACCACCCTCACACCACCCCCACACCACGCCCACACCACCCTCACACTACCCTCACACCACCCCAACACCACCCTCACCACCCCCACACCACCCGCACACCACTCTCACACAACCCCCCACACCACCATCTCTCCAACCCCACACCACCCTTACTCCACCCTCACACAACCCCCAAACCACCCCCACATCACTCTCACACCTCACCCACAACACCCCCGCACCACCCTCACACCACCCCCCACATCACCCCCACAACACACCCACTGCACCCTCACACCACCACCACACCACTCTCACACCACCCTCACTCCATCCTCACACCACCCTCACACTACCTCCACAACACCTTCACACCACCCTCACACCAACTCCACACCACCCCCACACATCCCTGACAGCCCTCACACCACCACAACACCACCCCCATACCAACCTCACACCACCCTCACACCACACCCACACCACACCCACACCACCCTCACACCACCCCCACACCACCCTCACACCACCCCACACCACCCTCACTCCAACCTCACACCACCCTCACACCACCCCCACACCACCCTAACATCTCCCGCATACCACCCACACACCACCCCCACACTACCCCACACCACCCTAACACCAACCTCACACCATCCCCACACCACCCTCACACCACCCCCACACCACCCTCACACCAACCCCACACCACCCTCACACCACCCTCACAACACCCTCACACCACCCTCACACCACCCCCACACCACCCCCACGCCACCCTCACACCACCCTCATACCACCCTCACACCACCCCCACACAATCCCCACACCACCCTCACACCACCCCCACACCACCCTCACACCACCCCCACAACACCCTCACACCACCCTCACACCAACCCCACACCACCCACACACCACCCTCACACCACACGGACACCACCCCCTCACGGCCCTCACACCACCCCCAGACCACCCCCACACCACCCTCAACGCCCTCACACCATCGCAACACCACCCTCCCACCACCCCCACACCACCCAACAACACCCTCACACCAACCTCACACCACACCCACAATACCCCAGACCACCCTCACACCAACCTCACACCACCCTCCCACCACACCGACACCACACCCACACCACCCCCACACCACCTCACACCAACCTCACTCTACCCTCACAACACCCCTCACCACCCCCACACCATCCCCACACCACCCTCACACCAACCTCTCTCCACCCTCACTCCACACTCACACCCCCCTCACACTACCCTCACACCAACCTCACACGACCCTCACACCACACCCACACCACCCCCACACCACCCTCACACCACCCCCACACCACCCTCACACCACCCCACACCACCCTCACACCAACCTCAAACAATTCCCACACCACCCCCACACCACCCTCACACCCCCCTCACACCACCATCACACCAACCTCACACCACCCTCACACCACACCCACACTACCCCCACACCACCCTCACACCACCCCCACACCACCCTCACACCACCCCACACCACCCTCACACCAACCTCACACCACCCTCACACCACCCCCACACCACCCTAACACCACCCGCATACCACCCACACACCACCCCCACACCACCCCACACCACCCTCACACCAACCTCACACCATCCTCACACCACCCCCACACCACCCTCACACCACCCTCACAACACCCTCACACCACCCTCACACCACCCCCACACCACCCCCACACCACCCTCACACCACCCCCACACCACCCTCATACCACCCTCACACCACCCTCACAACAGCCTCACACCACCCTCACACCACCCTCACACCACCCCCACACCACCCCCACACCACCCTCACACCACCCCCACACCAACCTCACACCACCCTCACACCACCCCCACACCACCCTCACACCACCCTCACAAAACCCTCACACCACCCTCATACCACCCTCACACCACCCCCACACCACCCTCACACCACCCCCACACCACCCTCACACCACACCCACAACACCCTCACAGCACCCTCACACCACCCCCACACTACCCTCACACCACCATCACACCACCCTCACACCAACCCCAGACCACCCCCACACCACCCTCAACGCCTTCACACCATCGCAACACCACCCTCGCACCACCCCCACACCACCCAACACCCTCACACCAACCTCACACCACACCCACAACACCCCATACCACCCTCACACCAACCTCACACCACCCTCACACCACGCCCACACCACACCCACACCACCTCACACCAACCTCACTCTACCCTCACAACACCCCACACCACCCCCACACCATCCCCACACCACCCTCACACCACCCCCACACCACCCCCACACGAGCCTCACACCAACCTCTCTCCACCCTCACTCCACACTCACACCCCCCTCACACTACCCTCACACCAACATCACACGACCCTCACACCACACCCACACAACCCCCACACCACCCTCACACCACCCCCACACCACCCTCACACCACCCCACACCACCCTCACACCAACCTCACACAATTCCCACACCACCCTCACACCCCCCTCACACCACCATCACACCAATCTCACACCACCCTCACACCACACCCACACTACCCCCACACCACCCTCACACCACCCCCAAACCACCCTCACACCACCCCACACCACCCTCAAACCAACCTCACACCACCCTCACACCACCCCCACACCACCCTAACACCACCCGCATACCACCCACACACCACCCCCACACCACCCCACACCACCCTCACACCAACCTCACACCATCCCCACACCACTCTCACAGCACCCCCACACCACCCCCACACCACCCTCAACGCCCTCACACCATCGCAACACCACCCCCACACCACCTCACACCAACCTCACTCTACCCTCACAACACCCCACACCACCCCCACACCATCCCCACACCACCCTCACACCAACCTCTCTCCACCCTCACTCCACACTCACACCCCCCTCACACTACCCTCTCACCAACCTCACACGACCCTCACACCACACCCACACCACCACCACACAACCCTCACACCACCCCCACACCACCCTCACACCACCCCACACCACCCTCACACCAACCTCACACAATTCCCACACCACCCTCACACCCCCCTCACACCACCATCACACCAACCTCACACCACCCTCACACCACACCCACACTACCCCCACACCACCCTCACACCACCCCCACACCACCCTCACACCACCCCACACCACCCTCACACCAACCTCACACCACCTTCACACCACCCCCACACCACCCTAACACCACCCGCATACCACCCACACACCACCCCCACACCACCCCACACCACCCTCACACCAACCTCACACCATCCTCACACCACCCCCACACCACCCTCACACCACCCCCACACCACCCTCACACCACCCTCACAACACCCTCACACCACCCCCACACCACCCCCACACCACCCTCACACCACCCTCATACCACCCCCACACCACCCTCACACCACCCCCACACCACCCTCACACCACCCCCACAACACCCTCACACCACCCTCACACCACCCCCACACCACCCTCACACCACCCTCACACCACCCTCACACCAACACCAGACCACCCCCACTCCACCCTCAACGCCCTCACACCATCGCAACACCACCCTCGCACCACCCCCACACCACCCAACTACACGCTCACACCACACCCACAACACCCCATACCACCCTCACACCAACCTCACACCACCCTCACACCACACCCACACCACACCCACACCACCCCCACACCACCTCACACCAACCTCACTCTACCCTCACAACACCCCACACCACCCCCACACCATCCCCACACCACCCTCACACCAACCCCACACCACCCCCACACGAGCCTCACACCAACCTCTCTCCACCCTCACTCCACACTCACACCCCCCTCACACTACCCTCACATCAACTTCACACGACCCTCACACCACACCCACACCACCCCCACACCACCCTCACACCACCCCCACACCACCCTCACACCACCCCACACCACCCTCACACCAACCTCACACAATTCCCACACCACCCTCACACCCCACTCACACCACCATCACACCAATCTCACACCACCCTCACACCACACCCACACTACCCCCACACCACCCTCACACCACCCCCAAACCACCCTCACACCACCCCACACCACCCTCACACCAACCTCACACCACCCTCACACCACCCCCACACCACCCTAACACCACCCGCATACCACCCACACACCACCCCCACACCACCCCACACCACACTCACACCAACCTCACACCATCCCCACACCACTCTCACACCACCCCCACACCACCCCCACACCACCCTCACACCACCCTCACACCACCCTCACAACACCCTCACACCACCCTCACACCACCGCCACACCACCCTCACACCACGCTCATACCACCCTCACACCACCCCCACACCACCCTCACACCACCCTCACACCACCCCCACAACACCCTCACACAACCCTCACACCACCCCCACACCACCCTCACACCACCTTCACACCACCCCCACACCACCCTCACACCACCCCCACACCACCCCCATACCACCGCCACAACAACCACAGACAACCCCCACACCACCCTCAACGCACTCACACCACCCCCACACCACCCTCAACGCCCTCACACCATCGCAACACCACCCTCGCACCACCCCCACACCACCCAACACCACCCTCACACCAACCTCACACCACACCCACAACACCCCAACCCACCCTCACACCAACCTCACACCACCCTCACACCACACCCACACCACACCCACACCACCCCCACACTACCTCACACCAACCTCACTCCGCCCTCACAACACCCCACACCACCGACACCATCCCCACACCACCCTCACACCACCCCCACACCACCCTCACACGAGCCTCACACCAACCTCTCTCCACCCTCACTCCACCCTCACACCACACCCACAATACCCCAGACCACCCTCACACCACCATCACACCAATCTCACACCACCCTCACACCACACCCACACTACCCCCACACCACCCTCACACCACCCCCAAACCACCCTCACACCACCCCACACCACCCTCAAACCAACCTCACACCACCCTCACACCACCCCCACACCACCCTAACACCACCCGCATACCACCCACACACCACCCCCACACCACCCCACACCACCCTCACACCAACCTCACACCATCCCCACACCACTCTCACAGCACCCCCACACCACCCCCACACCACCCTCAACGCCCTCACACCATCGCAACACCACCCCCACACCACCTCACACCAACCTCACTCTACCCTCACAACACCCCACACCACCCCCACACCATCCCCACACCACCCTCACACCAACCTCTCTCCACCCTCACTCCACACTCACACCCCCCTCACACTACCCTCACACCAACCTCACACGACACTCACACCACACCCACACCACCACCACACAACCCTCACACCACCCCCACACCACCCTCACACCACCCCACACCACCCTCACACCAACCTCACACAATTCCCACACCACCCTCACACCCCCCTCACACCACCATCACACCAACCTCACACCACCCTCACACCACACCCACACTACCCCCACACCACCCTCACACCACCCCCACACCACCCTCACACCACCCCACACCACCCTCACACCAACCTCACACCACCTTCACACCACCCCCACACCACCCTAACACCACCCGCATACCACCCACACACCACCCCCACACCACCCCACACCACCCTCACACCAACCTCACACCATCCTCACACCACCCCCACACCACCCTCACACCACCCCCACACCACCCTCACACCACCTTCACAACACCCTCACACCACCCCCACACCACCCCCACACCACCCTCACACCACCCTCATACCACCCCCACACCACCCTCACACCACCCCCACACCACCCTCACACCACCCCCACAACACCCTCACACCACCCTCACACCACCCCCACACCACCCTCACACCACCCTCACACCACCCTCACACCAACCCCAGACCACCCCCACTCCACCCTCAACGCCCTCACACCATCGCAACACCACCCTCGCACCACCCCCACACCACCCAACTACACGCTCACACCACACCCACAACACCCCATACCACCCTCACACCAACCTCACACCACCCTCACACCACACCCACACCACACCCACACCACCCCCACACCACCTCACACCAACCTCACTCTACCCTCACAACACCCCACACCACCCCCACACCATCCCCACACCACCCTCACACCACCCCCACACCACCCCCACACGAGCCTCACACCAACCTCTCTCCACCCTCACTCCACACTCACACCCCCCTCACACTACCCTCACATCAACATCACACGACCCTCACACCACACCCACACCACCCCCACACCACCCTCACACCACCCCCACACCACCCTCACACCACCCCACACCACCCTCACACCAACCTCACACAATTCCCACACCACCCTCACACCCCACTCACACCACCATCACACCAATCTCACACCACCCTCACACCACACCCACGCTACCCCCACACCACCCTCACACCACCCCCAAACCACCCTCACACCACCCCACACCACCCTCACACCAACCTCACACCACCCTCACACCACCCCCACACCACCCTAACACCACCCGCATACCACCCACACACCACCCCCACACCACCCCACACCACACTCACACCAACCTCACACCATCCCCACACCACTCTCACACCACCCCCACACCACCCCCACACCACCCTCACACCACCCTCACACCACCCCCACACCACCCTCACAACACCCTCACACCACCCTCACACCACCGCCACACCACCCTCACACCACGCTCATACCACCCTCACACCACCCCCACACCACCCTCACACCACCCTCACACCACCCCCACAACACCCTCACACAACCCTCACACCACCCCCACACCACCCTCACACCACCTTCACACCACCCCCACACCACCCTCACACCACCCCCACACCACCCCCATACCACCGCCACAACAACCCCAGACAACCCCCACACCACCCTCAACGCACTCACCCCACCCCCACACCACCCTCAACGCCCTCACACCATCGCAACACCACCCTCGCACCACCCAACACCACCCTCACACCAACCTCACACCACACCCACAACACCCCAACCCACCCTCACACCAACCTCACACCACCCTCACACCACACCCACACCACACCCACACCACCCCCACACTACCTCACACCAACCTCACTCCACCCTCACAACACCCCACACCACCGACACCATCCCCACACCACCCTCACACCACCCCCACACCACCCTCACACGAGCCTCACACCAACCTCTCTCCACCCTCACTCCACCCTCACACCACACCCACAATACCCCAGACCACCCTCACACCAACCTCACACCAACCTCACTCTACCCTCACAACATCCCACACCACCCCCACACCATCCCCACACCACCCTCACACCACCCCCACACCACCACCACACGAGCCTCACACCAACCTCTCTCCACCCTCACTCCACACTCACACCCCCCTCACACTACCCTCACACCAACCTCACACGACCCTCACACCACACCCACACCACCCCCACACCACCCTCACACCACCCCCACACCACCCTCACACCACCCCACACCACCCTCACACCAACCTCACACAATTCCCACAACACCCTCACACCCCCCTCACACCACCATCACACCAACCTCACACCACCCTCACACCACACCCACACTACCCCCACACCACCCTCACACCACCCCCACACCACCCTCACACCACCCCACAACACCCTCACACCAACCTCACACCACCCTCACACCACCCCCACACCAGCCTAACACCACCCGCATACCACCCACACACCACCCCCACACCACCCCACACCACCCTCACACCAAACTCACACCATCCCCACACCACCCTCACACCACCCCCACACCACCCTCACACCACCCCCACACCACCCTCACACCACCCCCACACCACCCTCACAACACCCTCACACCACCCTCACACCACCCCCACTCCACCCTCACACCACCTTCACACCACCCCCACACCACCCTCACACCACCCCCACACCACCCCCATACCACCGCCACAACAACCTCAGACAACCCCCACACCACCCGCAACGCACTCACACCACCCCCACACCACCCTCAACGCCCTCACACCATCGCAACACCACCCTCGCACCACCCCCAGACCACCCAACACCACCCTCACACCAACCTCACACCACACCCACAACACCCCAACCCACCCTCACACCAACCTCACACCACCCTCACACCACACCCACACCACACCCACACTACCTCACACCAACCTCACTCCACACTCACAACACCCCACACCACCGACACCATCCCCACACCACCCTCACACCACCCCCACACCACCCCCACACGAGCCTCACACCAACCTCTCTCCACCCTCACTCCACCCTCACACCCCCCTCACACTTCCCTCACACCAACCTCACATGACCCACATACCACCCCCACACCACACCCACACCACCCTCACACCACCCCCACACTACCCTCACACCACCCCACACCACCTTACACCAACCTCACACCACCCTCACACCACCCCCACACCACCCTAACACCACCCGCATACCACCCACACACCACCCCCACACCACCCCACACCACCCTCACACCAACCTCACACCATCCCCACACCACCCTCACACCACCCCCACACCACCCTCACACCACCCCCACACCACCCTCACACCACCCTCACACCACCCCCACACCACCCTCACAACATCATCACACCACCCTCACACCACCCCCACACCACCCCCACACCACCCTCACACCACCCTCATACCACCCTCACACAATCCCCACACCACCCTCACACCACCCCCACACCACCCTCACACCACCCCCACAACACCCTCACACCACCCTCACACCACCCCCACACCACCCTCACACCACCCTCACACCAGACGGACACCACCCCCTCACCGCCCTCACACCACCCCCAGACCACCCCCACACCACCCTCAACGCCCTCACACCATCGCAACACCACCCTCGCACCACCCCCACACCACCCAACAACACCCTCACACCAACTTCACACCACACCCACAACACCCTATACCACCCTCACACCAACCTCACACCACCCTCACACCACACCCACACCACACCCACACCACACCCACACTATCCCCACACCACCCTCACACCACCCCCACACCACCCCCAAACGAGCCTCACACCAACCTCTCTCCACCCTCACTCCACACTCACACCCCCCTCACAGTACCCTCACACCAACCTCACACGACCCTCACACCACACCCACACCACCCCCACACCACCCTCACACCACCCCCACACCACCCTCACACCACCCCACACCACCCTCACAAAAACCTCACACAATTCCCACACCACCCTCACACCCCCCTCACACCACCATCACACCAACCTCACACCACCCTCACACCACACCCACACTACCCCCACACCACCCTCACACCACCCCCACACCACCCTCACACCACCCCACACCACCCTCACACCAACCTCACACCACCCACACACCACCCCCACACCATCCCCACACCACCCTCACACCACCCCCACACCACCCCCACACGAGCCTCACACCAACCTCTCTCCACCCTCACTCCACACTCACACCCCCCTCACACTACCCTCACATCAACATCACACGACCCTCACACCACACCCACACCACCCCCACACCACCCTCACACCACCCCCACACCACCCTCACACCACCCCACACCACCCTCACACCAACCTCACACAATTCCCACACCACCCTCACACCCCACTCACACCACCATCACACCAATCTCACACCACCCTCACACCACACCCACACTACCCCCACACCACCCTCACACCACCCCCAAACCACCCTCACACCACCCCACACCACCCTCACACCAACCTCACACCACCCTCACACCACCCCCACACCACCCTAACACCACCCGCATACCACCCACACACCACCCCCACACCACCCCACACCACACTCACACCAACCTCACACCATCCCCACACCACTCTCACACCACCCCCACACCACCCCCACACCACCCTCACACCACCCTCACACCACCCCCACACCACCCTCACAACACCCTCACACCACCCTCACACCACCGCCACACCACCCTCACACCACGCTCATACCACCCTCACACCACCCCCACACCACCCTCACACCACCCTCACACCACCCCCACAACACCCTCACACAACCCTCACACCACCCCCACACCACCCTCACACCACCTTCACACCACCCCCACACCACCCTCACACCACCCCCACACCACCCCCATACCACCGCCACAACAACCCCAGACAACCCCCACACCACCCTCAACGCACTCACACCACCCACACACCACCCTCAACGCCCTCACACCATCGCAACACCACCCTCGCACCACCCCCACACCACCCAACTCCACCCTCACACCAACCTCACACCACACCCACAACACCCCAACCCACCCTCACACAAACCTCACACCACCCTCACACCACACCCACACCACACCCACACCACCCCCACACTACCTCACACCAACCTCACTCCACCCTCACAACACCCCACACCACCGACACCATCCCCACACCACACCCACACCACACCCACACCACCCCCACACTACCTCACACCAACCTCACTCCACCCTCACAACACCCCACACCACCGACACCATCCCCACACCACCCTCACACCACCCCCACACCACCCTCACACGAGCCTCACACCAACCTCTCTCCACCCTCACTCCACCCTCACACCACACCCACAATACCCCAGACCACCCTCACACCAACCTCACACCAACCTCACTCTACCCTCACAACATCCCACACCACCCCCACACCATCCCCACACCACCCTCACACCACCCCCACACCACCACCACACGAGCCTCACACCAACCTCTCTCCACCCTCACTCCACACTCACACCCCCCTCACACTACCCTCACACCAACCTCACACGACCCTCACACCACACCCACACCACCCCCACACCACCCTCACACCACCCCCACACCACCCTCACACCACCCCACACCACCCTCACACCAACCTCACACAATTCCCACAACACCCTCACACCCCCCTCACACCACCATCACACCAACCTCACACCACCCTCACACCACACCCACACTACCCCCACACCACCCTCACACCACCCCCACACCACCCTCACACCACCCCACAACACCCTCACACCAACCTCACACCACCCTCACACCACCCCCACACCAGCCTAACACCACCCGCATACCACCCACACACCACCCCCACACCACCCCACACCACCCTCACACCAAACTCACACCATCCCCACACCACCCTCACACCACCCCCACACCACCCTCACACCACCCCCACACCACCCTCACACCACCCCCACACCACCCTCACAACACCCTCACACCACCCTCACACCACCCCCACTCCACCCTCACACCACCTTCACACCACCCCCACACCACCCTCACACCACCCCCACACCACCCCCATACCACCGCCACAACAACCTCAGACAACCCCCACACCACCCGCAACGCACTCACACCACCCCCACACCACCCTCAACGCCCTCACACCATCGCAACACCACCCTCGCACCACCCCCAGACCACCCAACACCACCCTCACACCAACCTCACACCACACCCACAACACCCCAACCCACCCTCACACCAACCTCACACCACCCTCACACCACACCCACACCACACCCACACTACCTCACACCAACCTCACTCCACACTCACAACACCCCACACCACCGACACCATCCCCACACCACCCTCACACCACCCCCACACCACCCCCACACGAGCCTCACACCAACCTCTCTCCACCCTCACTCCACCCTCACACCCCCCTCACACTTCCCTCACACCAACCTCACATGACCCACATACCACACTCACACCACACCCACACCACCCTCACACCACCCCCACACTACCCTCACACCACCCCACACCACCTTACACCAACCTCACACCACCCTCACACCACCCCCACACCACCCTAACACCACCCGCATACCACCCTCACACCACCCCCACACCACCCCACACCACCCTCACACCAACCTCACACCATCCCCACACCACCCTCACACCACCCCCACACCACCCTCACACCACCCCCACACCACCCTCACACCACCCTCATACCACCCTCACACAATCCCCACACCACCCTCACACCACCCCCACACCACCCTCACACCACCCCCACAACACCCTCACACCACCCTCACACCACCCCCACACCACCCTCACACCACCCTCACACCAGACGGACACCACCCACTCACCGCCCTCACACCACCCCCAGACCACCCCCACACCACCCTCAACGCCCTCACACCATCGCAACACCACCCTCGCACCACCCCCACACCACCCAACAACACCCTCACACCAACTTCACACCACACCCACAACACCCTATACCACCCTCACACCAACCTCACACCACCCTCACACCACACCCACACCACACCCACACCACACCCACACTATCCCCACACCACCCTCACACCACCCCCACACCACCCCCAAACGAGCCTCACACCAACCTCTCTCCACCCTCACTCCACACTCACACCCCCCTCACAGTACCCTCACACCAACCTCACACGACCCTCACACCACACCCACACCACCCCCACACCACCCTCACACCACCCCCACACCACCCTCACACCACCCCACACCACCCTCACAAAAACCTCACACAATTCCCACACCACCCTCACACCCCCCTCACACCACCATCACACCAACCTCACACCACCCTCACACCACACCCACACTACCCCCACACCACCCTCACACCACCCCCACACCACCCTCACACCACCCCACACCACCCTCACACCAACCTCACACCACCCACACACCACCCCCACACCATCCCCACACCACCCTCACACCACCCCCACACCACCCCCACACGAGCCTCACACCAACCTCTCTCCACCCTCACTCCACACTCACACCCCCCTCACACTACCCTCACATCAACATCACACGACCCTCACACCACACCCACACCACCCCCACACCACCCTCACACCACCCCCACACCACCCTCACACCACCCCACACCACCCTCACACCAACCTCACACAATTCCCACACCACCCTCACACCCCACTCACACCACCATCACACCAATCTCACACCACCCTCACACCACACCCACACTACCCCCACACCACCCTCACACCACCCCCAAACCACCCTCACACCACCCCACACCACCCTCACACCAACCTCACACCACCCTCACACCACCCCCACACCACCCTAACACCACCCGCATACCACCCACACACCACCCCCACACCACCCCACACCACACTCACACCAACCTCACACCATCCCCACACCACTCTCACACCACCCCCACACCACCCCCACACCACCCTCACACCACCCTCACACCACCCCCACACCACCCTCACAACACCCTCACACCACCCTCACACCACCGCCACACCACCCTCACACCACGCTCATACCACCCTCACACCACCCCCACACCACCCTCACACCACCCTCACACCACCCCCACAACACCCTCACACAACCCTCACACCACCCCCACACCACCCTCACACCACCTTCACACCACCCCCACACCACCCTCACACCACCCCCACACCACCCCCATACCACCGCCACAACAACCCCAGACAACCCCCACACCACCCTCAACGCACTCACACCACCCACACACCACCCTCAACGCCCTCACACCATCGCAACACCACCCTCGCACCACCCCCACACCACCCAACTCCACCCTCACACCAACCTCACACCACACCCACAACACCCCAACCCACCCTCACACCAACCTCACACCACCCTCACACCACACCCACACCACACCCACACCACCCCCACACTACCTCACACCAACCTCACTCCACCCTCACAACACCCCACACCACCGACACCATCCCCACACCACACCCACACCACACCCACACCACCCCCACACTACCTCACACCAACCTCACTCCACCCTCACAACACCCCACACCACCGACACCATCCCCACACCACCCTCACACCACCCCTACACCACCCTCACACGAGCCTCACACCAACCTCTCTCCACCCTCACTCCACCCTCACACCACACCCACAATACCCCAGACCACCCTCACACCAACCTCACACCAACCTCACTCTACCCTCACAACATCCCACACCACCCCCACACCATCCCCACACCACCCTCACACCACCCCCACACCACCACCACACGAGCCTCACACCAACCTCTCTCCACCCTCACTCCACACTCACACCCCCCTCACACTACCCTCACACCAACCTCACACGACCCTCACACCACACCCACACCACCCCCACACCACCCTCACACCACCCCCACACCACCCTCACACCACCCCACACCACCCTCACACCAACCTCACACAATTCCCACAACACCCTCACACCCCCCTCACACCACCATCACACCAACCTCACACCACCCTCACACCACACCCACACTACCCCCACACCACCCTCACACCACCCCCACACCACCCTCACACCACCCCACAACACCCTCACACCAACCTCACACCACCCTCACACCACCCCCACACCAGCCTAACACCACCCGCATACCACCCACACACCACCCCCACACCACCCCACACCACCCTCACACCAAACTCACACCATCCCCACACCACCCTCACACCACCCCCACACCACCCTCACACCACCCCCACACCACCCTCACACCACCCCCACACCACCCTCACAACACCCTCACACCACCCTCACACCACCCCCACTCCACCCTCACACCACCTTCACACCACCCCCACACCACCCTCACACCACCCCCACACCACCCCCATACCACCGCCACAACAACCTCAGACAACCCCCACACCACCCGCAACGCACTCACACCACCCCCACACCACCCTCAATGCCCTCACACCATCGCAACACCACCCTCGCACCACCCCCAGACCACCCAACACCACCCTCACACCAACCTCACACCACACCCACAACACCCCAACCCACCCTCACACCAACCTCACACCACCCTCACACCACACCCACACCACACCCACACTACCTCACACCAACCTCACTCCACACTCACAACACCCCACACCACCGACACCATCCCCACACCACCCTCACACCACCCCCACACCACCCCCACACGAGCCTCACACCAACCTCTCTCCACCCTCACTCCACCCTCACACCCCCCTCACACTTCCCTCACACCAACCTCACATGACCCACATACCACACCCACACCACACCCACACCACCCTCACACCACCCCCACACTACCCTCACACCACCCCACACCACCTTACACCAACCTCACACCACCCTCACACCACCCCCACACCACCCTAACACCACCCGCATACCACCCACACACCACCCCCACACCACCCCACACCACCCTCACACCAACCTCACACCATCCCCACACCACCCTCACACCACCCCCACACCACCCTCACACCACCCCCACACCACCCTCACACCACCCTCACACCACCCCCACACCACCCTCACAACATCATCACACCACCCTCACACCACCCCCACACCACCCCCACACCACCCTCACACCACCCTCATACCACCCTCACACAATCCCCACACCACCCTCACACCACCCCCACACCACCCTCACACCACCCCCACAACACCCTCACACCACCCTCACACCACCCCCACACCACCCTCACACCACCCTCACACCAGACGGACACCACCCCCTCACCGCCCTCACACCACCCCCAGACCACCCCCACACCACCCTCAACGCCCTCACACCATCGCAACACCACCCTCGCACCACCCCCACACCACCCAACAACACCCTCACACCAACTTCACACCACACCCACAACACCCTATACCACCCTCACACCAACCTCACACCACCCTCACACCACACCCACACCACACCCACACCACACCCACACTATCCCCACACCACCCTCACACCACCCCCACACCACCCCCAAACGAGCCTCACACCAACCTCTCTCCACCCTCACTCCACACTCACACCCCCCTCACACTACCCTCACACCAACCTCACACGACCCTCACACCACACCCACACCACCCCCACACCACCCTCACACCACCCCCACACCACCCTCACACCACCCCACACCACCCTCACAAAAACCTCACACAATTCCCACACCACCCTCACACCCCCCTCACACCACCATCACACCAACCTCACACCACCCTCACACCACACCCACACTACCCCCACACCACCCTCACACCACCCCCACACCACCCTCACACCACCCCACACCACCCTCACACCAACCTCACACCACCCACACACCACCCCCACACCATCCCCACACCACCCTCACACCACCCCCACACCACCCCCACACGAGCCTCACACCAACCTCTCTCCACCCTCACTCCACACTCACACCCCCCTCACACTACCCTCACATCAACATCACACGACCCTCACACCACACCCACACCACCCCCACACCACCCTCACACCACCCCCACACCACCCTCACACCACCCCACACCACCCTCACACCAACCTCACACAATTCCCACACCACCCTCACACCCCACTCACACCACCATCACACCAATCTCACACCACCCTCACACCACACCCACACTACCCCCACACCACCCTCACACCACCCCCAAACCACCCTCACACCACCCCACACCACCCTCACACCAACCTCACACCACCCTCACACCACCCCCACACCACCCTAACACCACCCGCATACCACCCACACACCACCCCCACACCACCCCACACCACACTCACACCAACCTCACACCATCCCCACACCACTCTCACACCACCCCCACACCACCCCCACACCACCCTCACACCACCCTCACACCACCCCCACACCACCCTCACAACACCCTCACACCACCCTCACACCACCGCCACACCACCCTCACACCACGCTCATACCACCCTCACACCACCCCCACACCACCCTCACACCACCCTCACACCACCCCCACAACACCCTCACACAACCCTCACACCACCCCCACACCACCCTCACACCACCTTCACACCACCCCCACACCACCCTCACACCACCCCCACACCACCCCCATACCACCGCCACAACAACCCCAGACAACCCCCACACCACCCTCAACGCACTCACACCACCCCCACACCACCCTCAACGCCCTCACACCATCGCAACACCACCCTCGCACCACCCCCACACCACCCAACACCACCCTCACACCAACCTCACACCACACCCACAACACCCCAACCCACCCTCACACCAACCTCACACCACCCTCACACCACACCCACACCACACCCACACCACCCCCACACTACCTCACACCAACCTCACTCCACCCTCACAACACCCCACACCACCGACACCATCCCCACACCACCCTCACACCACCCCCACACCACCCTCACACGAGCCTCACACCAACCTCTCTCCACCCTCACTCCACCCTCACACCACACCCACAATACCCCAGACCACCCTCACACCAACCTCACACCAACCTCACTCTACCCTCACAACATCCCACACCACCCCCACACCATCCCCACACCACCCTCACACCACCCCCACACCACCACCACACGAGCCTCACACCAACCTCTCTCCACCCTCACTCCACACTCACACCCCCCTCACACTACCCTCACACCAACCTCACACGACCCTCACACCACACCCACACCACCCCCACACCACCCTCACACCACCCCCACACCACCCTCACACCACCCCACACCACCCTCACACCAACCTCACACAATTCCCACAACACCCTCACACCCCCCTCACACCACCATCACACCAACCTCACACCACCCTCACACCACACCCACACTACCCCCACACCACCCTCACACCACCCCCACACCACCCTCACACCACCCCACAACACCCTCACACCAACCTCACACCACCCTCACACCACCCCCACACCAGCCTAACACCACCCGCATACCACCCACACACCACCCCCACACCACCCCACACCACCCTCACACCAAACTCACACCATCCCCACACCACCCTCACACCACCCCCACACCACCCTCACACCACCCCCACACCACCCTCACACCACCCCCACACCACCCTCACAACACCCTCACACCACCCTCACACCACCCCCACTCCACCCTCACACCACCTTCACACCACCCCCACACCACCCTCACACCACCCCCACACCACCCCCATACCACCGCCACAACAACCTCAGACAACCCCCACACCACCCGCAACGCACTCACACCACCCCCACACCACCCTCAACGCCCTCACACCATCGCAACACCACCCTCGCACCACCCCCAGACCACCCAACACCACCCTCACACCAACCTCACACCACACCCACAACACCCCAACCCACCCTCACACCAACCTCACACCACCCTCACACCACACCCACACCACACCCACACTACCTCACACCAACCTCACTCCACACTCACAACACCCCACACCACCGACACCATCCCCACACGACCCTCACACCACCCCCACACCACCCCCACACGAGCCTCACACCAACCTCTCTCCACCCTCACTCCACCCTCACACCCCCCTCACACTTCCCTCACACCAACCTCACATGACCCACATACCACACCCACACCACACCCACACCACCCTCACACCACCCCCACACTACCCTCACACCACCCCACATCACCTTACACCAACCTCACACCACCCTCACACCACCCCCACACCACCCTAACACCACCCGCATACCACCCACACACCACCCCCACACCACCCCACACCACCCTCACACCAACCTCACACCATCCCCACACCACCCTCACACCACCCCCACACCACCCTCACACCACCCCCACACCACCCTCACACCACCCTCACACCACCCCCACACCACCCTCACAACATCATCACACCACCCTCACACCACCCCCACACCACCCCCACACCACCCTCACACCACCCTCATACCACCCTCACACAATCCCCACACCACCCTCACACCACCCCCACACCACCCTCACACCACCCCCACAACACCCTCACACCACCCTCACACCACCCCCACACCACCCTCACACCACCCTCACACCAGACGGACACCACCCCCTCACCGCCCTCACACCACCCCCAGACCACCCCCACACCACCCTCAACGCCCTCACACCATCGCAACACCACCCTCGCACCACCCCCACACCACCCAACAACACCCTCACACCAACTTCACACCACACCCACAACACCCTATACCACCCTCACACCAACCTCACACCACCCTCACACCACACCCACACCACACCCACACCACACCCACACTATCCCCACACCACCCTCACACCACCCCCACACCACCCCCAAACGAGCCTCACACCAACCTCTCTCCACCCTCACTCCACACTCACACCCCCCTCACACTACCCTCACACCAACCTCACACGACCCTCACACCACACCCACACCACCCCCACACCACCCTCACACCACCCCCACACCACCCTCACACCACCCCACACCACCCACACAAAACCTTCACACAATTCCCACACCACCCTCACACCCCCCTCACACCACCATCACACCAACCTCACACCACCCTCACACCACACCCACACTACCCCCACACCACCCTCACACCACCCCCACACCACCCTCACACCACCCCACACCACCCTCACACCAACCTCACACCACCTACACACCACCCCCACACCACCCCACACCACCCTCACACCAACCTCACACCATCCCCACACCACCCTCACACCACCACCACACCACCATCACACCACCCCCACACCACCCTCACACCACTCCCACACCACCCCCACACCACCCTCACACCACCCCCACACCACCCTCACAACACCCTCACACCACACTCACACCACCCCACCACCCCCACACCACCCTCACACCACCCTCATACCACCCTCACACCACCCCCACACCATCCCCACACCACCCTCACACCACCCCCACACCACCCTCACACCACCCCCACAACACCCTCACACCACCCTCACACCACCCCCACACCACCCACATACCACCGCCACACCAACCCCAGACAACCCCCACACCACCCTCACCGCCCTCACACCATCGCAACACCACCCTCACACCACCCCGACACCACCCCCTCACCGCCCTAACACCACCCCCAGACCACCCCCACACCACCCTAAACGACCTCACACCATCGCAACACCACTCTCGCACCACCTCCACATCACCATCACACCACCCCCCACACCACCACCACACCACCCACACACCACCCCCACACAACCCTCACACTACCCTCACAACACCCCAACACCACCCTCACCACCCTCACACCACCCCCACACCACGCCCACACCACCCTCACACTACCCTCACACCACCCCAACACCACCCTCACCACCCCCACACCACCCGCACACCACTCTCACACAACCCCCCACACCACCATCTCTCCAACCCCACACCACCCTTACTCCACCCTCACACAACCCCCAAACCACCCCCACATCACTCTCACACCTCACCCACAACACCCCCGCACCACCCTCACACCACCCCCCACATCACCCCCACAACACACCCACTGCACCCTCACACCACCACCACACCACTCCCACACCACCCTCACTCCATCCTCACACCACCCTCACACTACCTCCACAACACCTTCACACCACCCTCACACCAACTCCACACCACCCCCACACCACCCTCACACCACCCCCACACCACCCCCATACCACCGCCACAACAACCCCAGACAACCCCCACACCACCCGCAACGCACTCACACCACCCCCACACCACCCTCAACGCCCTCACACCATCGCAACACCACCCTCGCACCACCCCCAGACCACCCAACACCACCCTCACACCAACCTCACACCACACCCACAACACCCCAACCCACCCTCACACCAACCTCACACCAACCTCACACCACACCCACACCACACCCACACTACCTCACACCAACCTCACTCCACCCTCACAACACCCCACACCACCGACACTATCCCCACACCACCCTCACACCACCCCCACACCACCCGCACACGAGCCTCACACCAACCTCTCTCCACCCTCACTCCACCCTCACACCCCCCTCACACTACCCTCACACCAACCTCACATGACCCACATACCACGCCCACACCACACCCACACCACCCTCACACCACCCCCACACTACCCTCACACAACCCCACACCACCTTACACCAACCTCACACCACCCTCACACCACCCCCACACCACCCTAACACCACCCGCATACCACCCCCACACCACCCCCACACCACCCTAACACCACCCTCACACCACCCTCACACCACCCCCACACCGCCCTCACAACATCATCACACCACCCTCACACCACCCCCACACCACCCCCACACCACCCTCACACCACCCTCATACCACCCTCACACCACCCCCACACAATCCCCACACCACCCTCACACCACCCCCACACCACCCTCACACCACGCCCACAACACCCTCACACCACCCTCACACCACCCCCACACCACCCTCACACCACCCTCACACCAGACGGACACCACCCCCTCACCGCCCTCACACCACCCCCAGACCACCCCCACACCACCCTCAACGCCCTCACACCATCGCAACACCACCCTCGCACCACCCCAACAACACCCTCACACCAACTTCACACCACACCCACAACACCCTTTACCACCCTCACACCAACCTCACACAACCCTCACACCACACCCACACCACACCCACACCACACCCACACTATCCCCACACCACCCTCACACCACCCCCACACCACCCCCAAACGAGCCTCACACCAACCTCTCTCCACCCTCACTCCACACTCACACCCCCTTCACACTACCCTCACACCAACCTCACACGATCCTCACACCACCCCCACACCACCCCCACACCACCCTCACACCACCCCCACACCACCCTCACACCACCCCACACCACCCTCACAAAAACCTCACACAATTCCCACACCACCCTCACACCCCCCTCACACCACCATCACACCAACCTCACACCACCCTCACACCACACCCACACTACCCCCACACCACCCTCACACCACCCCCACACCACCCTCACACCACCCCACACCACCCTCACACCAACCTCACACCACCCACACACCACCCCCACACCACCCCACACCACCCTCACACCAACCTCACACCATCCCCACACCACCCTCACACCACCACCACACCACCATCACACCACCCCCACACCACCCTCACACCACCCCCACACCATCCCCACACCACCCTCACACCACCCCCACACCACCCTCACACCACCCCCACAACACCCTCACACCACCCTCACACCACCCCCACACCACCCACATACCACCGCCACACCAACCCCAGACAACCCCCACACCACCCTCACCGCCCTCACACCATCGCAACACCACCCTCACACCACCCCGACACCACCCCCTCACCGCCCTAACACCACCCCCAGACCACCCCCACACCACCCTAAACGACCTCACACCATCGCAACACCACTCTCGCACCACCTCCACATCACCATCACACCACCCCCCACACCACCCCCACACCACCCACACACCACCCCCACACAACCCTCACACTACCCTCACAACACCCCAACACCACCCTCACCACCCTCACACCACCCCCACACCAGGCCCACACCACCCTCACACTACCCTCACACCACCCCAACACCACCCTCACCACCTCCACACCACCCGCACACCACTCTCACACAACCCCCCACACCACCATCTCTCCAACCCCACACCACCCTTACTCCACCCTCACACAACCCCCAAACCACCCCCACATCACTCTCACACCTCACCCACAACACCCCCGCACCATCCTCACACCACCCCCCACATCACCCCCACAACACACCCACTGCACCCTCACACCACCACCACACCACTCCCACACCACCCTCACTCCATCCTCACACCACCCTCACACTACCTCCACAACACCTTCACACCACCCTCACACCAACTCCACACCACCCCCACACATCCCTGACAGCCCTCACACCACCACAACACCACCCCCACACCACCCTCACACCACCTCCACACCACCCCCACACCACCCTCACCGCCCTCACACCACCACAACACCACCCACACACACCCCACCTTCAGCACCCTCACATCACCCAAACACCACCCTCACACCACCCCCACACCACCCTCATACTTCGCCCACACCACCCTCACACTACCCTCACACAACTCCAACACCACCCTCGCCCCACCCCCACACCATCCCCACACCACCCTCACACCAGCCATACACCACCTCCACTCCACCCCCACACCACTCTCACTCCACCCTTACACCACCCTCACACCACCCTCACACCACCCTCACTCCACCCTCACACCACCCCCACACCACCCTCACTCCACACTCACACCACCCTCACACCACCCCCACACCACCCTCACACCACCCTCACACCACCCCCACACCACCCTCACTCCACCCTCACACCACCGCCACGTCACCCCCACTCCTCCCTCACACCACCCCCACACCACCCCCACACCACCCTCAGCGCCCTCACACCACCGCCACACCTCCCTGACCGCCCACACACCACCACAACACCACCCTCACACCACCCCCACATCACCCCCACACCACCCCCCACACCACCCCCACACCAACCCCACACCACCTCACACCACCCTCACACCACCCAAACACCCCCACCACACCACCCCCACACCACCCTCGCACCACCCCCTCACCGCCTTCACACCACCCTCACACCACCCCCACACCACCCTCACACCACCACCACACCACGCCCACATCAACCCCCACACCACCCCACACCACCCTCACACCACCCGCACACCACCACCACACCACCCTCACACCACCACCACACCACTCCCACACCACCCCCACACCACCCCCACACCACCCCCACACCACCCTCACACCACCACCACATCACCCTCACACCACCACCACACCACACCCACACCAACCCCCACAAAACCCTCACACCACCCCCACACCACCCTAACACCACCCCTACACTACCCCCACACCACCCCCACACCACCCCCACACCACCCTCACACCACAACCACACCACCCTCACACCACCCTCACACCACCACCACACCACGCTCACATCACCCTCAGACCACCCCCACACCACCCTCACACCACCACCACACCACCCTCACACCACCCCCCACCACCCTCAGACCACCACCACACCACCCTCACACCACCCCCACAACCCCCCACACCACCCCTTAACCTCCCTCACACCATGCGACACACCACCCCCACACCACCCCACACCACCCTCACACCAACCTCACACAATCCAACCCACACCTCCCTCACACCACCCCCACACCACCCTCACACCACCCGCAGACCACCACACACCACCCTCACACCAACCTCACACCACTCTCCCACCACCCCCACACCACACCCACACAACCCGCATACCACCCTCACTCCACCCCCACTCCACCCTAACACCACCCTCACACCACCCTCACACCACCGCCATACCTCCCTCACACCACCCCCACACCACCCCATACCACCCTCACACCACCCCCACACCACCCCATACCACCCTCACACAACCCCCGCACCACCCTCACACCACCCCCCACATCACCCCCACAACAAACCCACTCCACCCTCACACCACCCCCACACCACTCCCACACCACCCTCACTCCATCCTCACACCACCCTCACACTACCTCCACAACACCTTCACACCACCCTCACACCAATTCCACACCACCCCCACACATCCCTGACAGCCCTCACACCACCACAACACCACCCCCACACCACCCTCACACCACCTCCACACCACCCCCACACCACCCTCACCGCCCTCACACCACCACAACACCACCCCCACACCCCACCTTCAGCACTTTCACATCACCAAAACACCACCCTCACACCACCCCCACACCACCCTCATACTACCCCCACACCACCCTCACACTACCCTCACACAACTCCAACACCACCCTCGCCCCACCCCCACACCATCCCCACACCACCCTCACACCAGCCATACACCACCTCCACTCAACCCCCACACCACTCTCACTCCACCCTCACACAACCCTCACACCACCCTCACACCACCCCCACACCACCCCCACACCACCCTCACTCCACACTCACACCACCCTCACACCACCTCCACACCACCCTCACACCACCCTCACACCACCCCCACACTACCCTCACTCCACCCTCACACCACCGCCACATCACCCCCACTCCTCCCTCACACCACACACACACCACCCCCACACCACCGTCACCGCCCTCACACCACCGCCACACCTCCCTGACCGCCCACACACCACCACAACACCACCCTCACACCACCCCCACACCACACCCCACACCACCCCCACACCAACCCCACACCACCTCACACCACCCTCACACCACCCAAACACCCCCACCACACCACCCCCACACCACCCTCGCACCACCCCCTCACTGCCTTCACACCACCCTCACACCACCCCCACACCACCCTCACACCACCACCACACCACGCCCACACCAACCCCCACACCACCCCACACCACCCTCACACCACCCGCACACCACCACCACACCACCCTCACACCACCACCACACCACTCCCACACCACCCCCACACCACCCCCACACCACCCCCACACCACCCTCACACCACCACCACACCACACCCACACCAACCCCCACAACACCCTCACACCACCCCCACACCACCCTAACACCACCCCTACACTACCCCCACACCACCCCCACACCACCCCCACACCACCCTCACACCACAACCACACCACCCTCACACCACCCCCACACCACCACCACACCACGCTCACATCACCCTCAGACCACCCCCACACCACCCTCACACCACCACCACACCACCCTCACACCACCCCCCACCACCCTCAGACAACCACCACACCACCCTCACACCACCCCCACAACCCCCCCACACCACCCCTTAACCTCCCTCACACCATGCGACACACCACACCCACAGCACCCCACACCACCCTCACACCAACCTCACACAATCCAACCCACACCTCCCTCACACCACTCCCACACCACCCTCACACCACCCGCAGATCACCACACACCACCCTCACACCAACCTCACACCACTCTCCCACCACCCCCACACCACAACCACACAACCCGCATACCACCCTCACACCAGCCCCACGCCACCCTCACTCCACCCCCACTCCACCCTAACACCACCCTCACACCACCCTCACACCACCGCCATACCTCCCTCACACCACCCCCACAACACCCCATACCACCCTCACACCACACGTACACCACCCCATACCACCCTCACACCACCCTGACTCCACCCTCACACCACCCCCACACCACCCTCACACCACCCCCATACCACCCTCACACCACCCCCACAACACCCCATACCACCCTCACACCACCCTGACTCCACCCTCACACCACCCCCACACCACCCTCACACCACCCCCATACCACCCTCACACCACCCTCACACCACCTCCACACCAGACACACACCACCCTCACACCACACTCACACCACCCGCATACCACCCACACACCACCCGGACACCACCCCACACCACACTCGCACCACCCCCACACCAACCTCACACCACCGCCACACCATCCCCACACCATACTCACTCCACCCTCACACCAACCTCACACCACCCCCACACCACCTTCACTCCACTCTCACTCCACCCTCACACCACCCACACACCACCCTCACACCAACCTCACACCACCCCCACACCACCCTCACTCCACTCTCACTCAACCCCCACACCACCCCACACCACCCTCACACCACCCCACACCACCCTAACACCAACCACACACCACCATCACACCACCCCCACACCACCCCCTCACGACCTTCACACCAACCCACACCACCCTCACACCACCCCCACACCACCCTCACACCACCCCCAGACCACCACACACCACCCTCACACCAACCTCACACCACTCTCCCACCACACCCACACCACACCCACACAACCCGCATACCACCCTCACACCAGCCCCACGCCACCCTCACACCACCCTCACACCACCCTCACACCACCCCCATACCTCCCTCACACCACCCCCACACCACCCCATACCACCCTCACACCACCCTGACTCCACCCTCACACCACCCCCACACCACCCTCACACCACCCTCACACCACCCCACACCACTCTGACACCATCCTCACGCCACCCCCACACCAGCCTCACACCAACCCCACACCACCCTCACACCACACTGACACCACCCTCACACCACCCTCACACCACCCCCACACCACCCTCACACCAACCCCACACCACCCCCACACCAACCTCACACCACCGCCACACCACCCCACACCATACTCACTCCACCCTCACACCAACCTCACACCACCCCCACACCACCCTCACTCCACTCTCACTCCACCCTCACACCACCCACACACCACCCTCACACCAACCTCACACCACCCCCACACCACCCTCACTCCACTCTCACTCAACCCCCACACCACCCCACACCACCCTCACACCACCCCACACCACCCTAACACCAACCACACACCCCCATCACACCACCCCCACACCACCCCCACACCACCTTCACACCAACACACACCACCCTCACACCACCCCCACACCACCCTCACACCACCCCCAGACCACCACACACCACCCTCACACCAACCTCACACCACTCTCCCACCACCCCCACACCACACCCACACAACCCGCATACCACCCTCACACCAGCCCCACGCCACCCTCACACCACCCTCACACCACCCTCACACCACCCCCATACCACCCTCACACCAGCCCCACGCCACCCTCACACCACCCTCACACCACCCTCACACCACCCCCATACCTCCCTCACACCACCCCCACACCACCCCATACCACCCTCACACCACCCACTCACCACCCCATACCACCCTCACACCACCCTGACTCCACACTCACACCACACCCACACCACCCTCACACCACCCTCACACCACCCCACACCACTCTGACACCATCCTCACGCCACCCCCACACCAGCCTCACACCAACCCCACACCACCCTCACACCACCCTGACACCACCCTGACACCACCCTCACACCACCCCCACACCACCCTCACACCAACCCCACACCACCCCCACACCACCCCCACACCACCCCCACACCACCCTCACACCAACCTCACACGAACCTCACACCACCCTCACACCACCGCCACACCATCCTGACATCACCCTCACACCACCCCCACACAACCCTCACACCACGATCACACTACCCTCACACCAACCGCACACCACGCCCACACCACCCTCACACCAACCTCACACCACCCCCACGCCACCCTCACACCACCGCCACACCATCCTGACATCACCCTCACACCACCCCCACACCACCCTCACACCACCTTCACATCACCCCCACACCATCCTGACACCACCCCCACACCACCCTCACACCACCATCACACCACGACCACACCACCCCCATACCACAACCACACCACCCTCACACCACCCTCACACCACCCTCACTCCACACTCACACCACCCTCACACCAACCCTCACCACCCCCACCCCACCCCCACCCCACCCTCACAACACCCTCACATCACCCTCACACCACACTCACACCACCCCCACACCACCACACCACAACCACACCACCCTCACACCACCCCCACACCACCCACACACCACCCCAACACCATCCTGACACCACCCCCACACCACACTCACAACACCCTCACACCACCCCCACACCATCCTGACACCACTCCCACACCACCCTCACACCACCATCACACCACGACCACACCACCCCCACACCACGACCACACCACCCCCACACCACACACACACCGCCCTCAAACCACCCTCACACCACCCTCACGCCACACTTACACCTCCCTCACAACAACCCCACACCACCCCCTCACCACCCCCACTCCAGCCTCACAACACCCTCAAATCACCATCACACCAGACTCACACCACCCCCACACCATCTCACCACGCCCACACCACCCTCACACCACTATCACACCACCCACACACCACCCCCACACCACCCACACAACCCTCACACCACCCCCACACCACCCCCACACCACCCCCACTCCACCCACACAACACCCCCACTCCACCCTCACACAACCCTCACACCACCACCACACCACCCTCACACCACCCCCACACCACCCCCACAACACCCCCACTCCACCCACACACCACCCCCACACCACGCTCACACCACCCTCACACCATCCCCACACCACCCTCACAACACCCCCACTCCACCCTCACACCACTCCCACACCACTCTCACACCACCGCCACACCACCCCCACTCCACCCTCACAACACCCCCACTCCACCCTCACACCACCCTCACACCAACCTCACTCCACCCTCACTCCACCTTCACACCAGCCCCACATCATCCCCACTCCATCCTCACAACACCCTCACTCCACCCCCACATCACCCTCACACCACCCACACACCACCCTCACACCACTCTCACACCACCCCACCACCCCCACTCCACCCTCACACCACCCCCACTCCACCCTCACAACACCCTCACACAACCTTCACACCACCCCCACTCCACCCTCACACCACCCCCACACCACCCCCACTCCACCCTCACAACACCCTCACTCCACCCTCACACCACCCTCACGCCACCCTCACACCAACCTCACTCCACCCTCACACCACCCTCACACCACCCCACCACCCCCACTCCACCCTCACAACACCCTCACACAACCTTCACACCACCCCCACTCCACCCTCTCACCACCCCCACTCCACCCTCACAACACCCTCACACCACCCCCACAACACAACACCCCCACACCACTCTCACACCACCCCCACACCACACTCACACTACTTCCACACCACCCCCAAACCATCCTCACACCACCCTCACACCACACCCACACCACCCTCACACCACCCTCACACCTCCCCACAAACTCCTCACAACACACTAACACCATCCTCACAACACCCTCACACCACCCCCACACCACCCTCACACACCCCCACTCCACCCTCACACCATCCCCACACCACCCTCACAACACCCCCACACCACCCCTACACGACCCTCACACCACCCACACACCACTGTCACACCACCCGCACACCAGCCTCACACCACCCCCACAGCACCCCCACACCACCGTCTCACACACCCCCAATCCACCCTCACACCACCCCCACAACACCCCCACACCACCCCTACACGACGCTCACACCACCCCCACACCACACCCACACCACCCTCACATGACCCTCACACCACCCACACACCATCTCACACCACCCCCACACCAGCCTCACAACACCCCCACACCACCCTCTCACCACCCCCACACCACCCTCATACGACCCCCACACCACCCTCACACCACCCTCATGCCATCCCCCACACCACCTTCACACCACCCTCCACCACGCAATGCCACCCCCACACCACCCTCACACCACCCTCATATCACCCCCTCACCACCCTCACTCCACCCTCACACCACCCTCACACCACCTTCACTCCACCCTCACGCCAACCACCACACCACACTCACACCACCCTCACAACACCCCCAGTCCACCCTCAAACCACCCTCACACCAACCTCACTCCACCCTCACACCACCCCTACACCACCCCCACTCCACCCTCACACCACCCCCACATCATTCCCACTCCATCCTCACAACACCCCCACTCATCCCTCACAACACCCTCACACCACCCCCACACCACCCACACACCACTCTTACAACACCTGCACACCAGCCTCACACCACCCCCACACCACCCTCACACACCCCCACTCCACCCTCACACCACCTCCACACCACCCTCACAACACCCCCACACCACCCCTATCCGACCCTCACACCACCCACACATCACTCTCACACCACCCCCACACCACCCCACAACCCCCACTCCACCCTCACACCACCCCCACTCCACCCTCACAACACCCTCACACAACCTTTACACCACCCCAACACCATCCTGACACCACCCCCACACCACCCTCACACCACCATCACACCACGACCACACCACCCCCACACCACACCCCCACCGCCCTCACACCACCCTCACACCACCCTTACTCCACACTCACACCACTCTCACACCAACCCCACACCACCCCCACACCACCCCCACTCCTCCCTCACAACACCCTCACATCCCCCTCACACCACACTCACACCACCCCCACACCACCACTCCACGCCCACACCACCCTCCCACCACTATCACACCACCCTCACACCACCCCCACACCACCCCCACACCACCCCCACACCACCCTCACAACACCCCCACACCACTCTCACACCACCCCCACACCACCACACCACGCCCACACCACCCTCACACCACTATCACACCACCCTTACACCACCCCCACACCACCCCCACACCACCCTCACAACACCCCCACACCACTCTCACACCACCCCCACACCACCCCCACACCACCCCCACTCCACCCTCACAACAACCCCACTCCACCCTCACACCACCCTCACACCAACCTCACTCCACCCTCACACCACCCCACATCATCCCCACTCCATCCTCACAACACCCTCACTCCACCCCCACACCACCCTCACACCACCCACACACCACCCTCACACCACTCGGACACCACCCCCACACCACCTCACCAACCCCACTCCACCCTCACACCACCCCCACTCCACCCTCACAACACCCTCACACAACCTTCACACCACCCCCACTCCACCCTCACACCACCCCCACACCACCCCCACTCCACCCTCACAACACCCCCACTCCACACTCACACCACCCTCACACCAACCTCACTCCACCCTCACACCACGCTCACACCACCCCACCACCCCCACTCCACCCTCACACCACCCCCACTCCACCCTCACAACACCCCCACTCCACCCTCACACCACCCTCACACCAACCTCACTCCACCCTCACACCACGCACACACCACCCCCACATCATCCCCACTCCATCCTCACAACACCCCACTCCACCCCCACACCAACCTCACTCCACCCTCACACCACCCCCACTCCACCCTCACACCACCCTCACACCACCCCAAGACCACCACACACCACCCTCACACCAACCTCACACCACTCTCCCACCACCTCCACACCACACCCACACAACCCGCATACCACCCTCACACCAGCCCCACGCCACCCTCACACCACCCTTACACCACCCTCACACCACCCCCATACCTCCCTCACACCACCCCCACACCACCCCATACCACCCTCACACCACTCACTCACCACCCCATACCACCCTCACACCACCCTGACTCCACCCTCACACCACCCCCACACCACCCTCACACCACCCTCACCCCACCCCACACCACTCTGACACCATCCTCACGCCACCCCCACACCAGCCTCACACCAACCCCACACCACCCTCACACCACCCTGACACCACCCTGACACCACCCTCACACCACCCCCACACCACCCTCACACCAACCCCACACCACCCCACACCACCCCCACACCACCCCCACACCACCCTCACACCAACCTCACACGAACCTCACACCACAACACACCACCCCCACACCATCCTGACACCACCCCCACACCACCCCCACACAACCCTCACACCACGATCACACTACCCTCACACCAACCTCACACCACCCACACACCACCCTCACACCAACCTCACAACACCCCTACGCCACCCTCACACCACCCCCACACCATCCTGACATCACCCTCACACCACCCCCACACCACCCTCACACCGCCTTCACACCACCCCCACACCATCCTGACACCACCCCCACACCACCCTCACACCACCATCACACCACGACCACACCACCCCCACACCACAACCACACCACCCTCACACCACCCTCACACCACCCTCACTCCACACTCACACCACCCTCACACCAACCCTCACCACCCCCACCCCACCCCCACCCCACCCTCACAACACCCTCACATCACCCTCACACCACACTCACACCACCCCCACACCACCACACCACGCCCACACCACCCTCACACCACCCCCACACAACCCACTCACCACCCCAACACCATCCTGACACCAACCCCACACCACACTCACAACACCCTCACACCACCCCCACACCATCCTGACACCACCCCCACACCACCCTCACACCACCATCACACCACGACCACACCACCCCCACACCACGACCACACCACCACCACACCACACACACACCGCCCTCACACCATCCTCACACCACCCTCACGCCACACTTACACCTCCCTCACAACAACCCCACACCACCCCCTCACCACCCCCACTCCAGCCTCACAACACCCTCAAATCACCATCACACCAGACTCACACCACCCCCACACCATCTCACCACGCCCACACCACCCTCACACCACTATCACACCACCCACACACCACCCCCACACCACCCACACAACCCTCACACCACCCCCACACCACCCCCACACCACCCCCACTCCACCCACACAACACCCCCACTCCACCCTCACACAACCCTCACACCACCACCACACCACCCTCACACCACCCCCACACCACCCCCACAACACCCCCACTCCACCCACACACCACCCCCACACCACGCTCACACCACCCTCACACCATCCCCACACCACCCTCACAACACCCCCACTCCACCCTCACACCAGCCCCACACCACTCTCACACCACCGCCACACCACCCCCACTCCACCCTCACAACACCCCCACTCCACCCTCACACCACCCTCACACCAACCTCACTCCACCCTCACTCCACCTTCACACCAGCCCCACATCATCCCCACTCCATCCTCACAACACCCTCACTCCACCCCCACATCACCCTCACACCACCCACACACCACCCTCACACCACTCTCACATCACGCCCACACCACCCCACCACCCCCACTCCACCTTCACACCACCCCCACTCCACCCTCACAACACCCTCACACAACCTTCACACCACCCCCACTCCACCCTCACACCACCCCCACACCACCCCCACTCCACCCTCACAACACCCCCACTCCACCCTCACACCACACTCACACCACCCCCACGCCACCAGAACACAACCACACCACCCTCACACCACCCCCACACCACCCACACACCACCCCAACACCATCCTGACACCACCCCCACACCACACTCACAACACCCTCACACCACCCCCACACCATCCTGACACCACTCCCACACCACCCTCACACCACCATCACACCACGACCACACCACCCCCACACCACGACCACACCACCCCCACACCACACACACACCGCCCTCACACCACCCTCACACCACCCTCACGCCACACTTACACCTCCCTCACAACAACCCCACACCACCCCCTCACCACCCCCACTCCAGCCTCACAACACCCTCAAATCACCATCACACCAGACTCACACCACCCCCACACCATCTCACCACGCCCACACCACCCTCACACCACTATCACACCACCCACACACCACCCCCACACAACCCACACAACCCTCACACCACCCCCACACCACCCCCACACCACCCCCACTCCACCCACACAACACCCCCACTCCACCCTCACACAACCCTCACACCACCACCACACCACCCTCACACCACCCCCACACCACCCCTACAACACCCCCACTCCACCCACACACCACCCCCACACCACGCTCACACCACCCTCACACCATCCCCACACCACCCTCACAACACCCCCACTCCACCCTCACACCACCCCCACACCACTCTCACACCACCGCCACACCACCCCCACTCCACCCTCACAACACCCCCACTCCACCCTCACACCACCCTCACACCAACCTCACTCCACCCTCACTCCACCTTCACACCAGCCCCACATCATCCCCACTCCATCCTCACAACACCCTCACTCCACCCCCACATCACCCTCACACCACCCACACACCACCCTCACACCACTCTCACACCACGCCCACACCACCCCACCACCCCCACTCCACCCTCACACCACCCCCACTCCACCCTCACAACACCCTCACACAACCTTCACACCACCCCCACTCCACCCTCACACCACCCCCACACCACCCCCACTCCACCCTCACAACACCCTCACTCCACCCTCACACCACCCTCACGCCACCCTCACACCAACCTCACTCCACCCTCACACCACCCTCACACCACCCCACCACCCCCACTCCACCCTCACAACACCCTCACACAACCTTCACACCACCCCCACTCCACCCTCTCACCACCCCCACTCCACCCTCACAACACCCTCACACCACCCCCACAACACAACACCCCCACACCACTCTCACACCACCCCCACACCACACTCACACTACCTCCACACCACCCCCAAACCATCCTCACACCACCCTCACACCACACCCACACCACCCTCACACCACCCTCACACCTCCCCACAAACTCCTCACAACACACTAACACCATCCTCACAACACCCTCACACCACCCCCACACCACCCTCACACCCCCCCACTCCACCCTCACACCATCCCCACACCACCCTCACAACACCCCCACACCACCCCTACACGACCCTCACACCACCCACACACCACTGTCACACCACCCGCACACCAGCCTCACACCACCCCCACAGCACCCCCACACCACCGTCTCACACACCCCCAATCCACCCTCACACCACCCCCACAACACCCCCACACCACCCCTACACGACGCTCACACCACCCCCACACCACACCCACACCACCCCCACACCACCCCCACTCCACCCTCACAACACCCCCACTCCACCCTCACACCACACTCACACCACCCCCACACCACCACACCACAACCACACCACCCTCACACCACCCCCACACCACCCACACACCAAGAACAAAGAACAAAGAAATGTACAGCACAGGAACAGGCCCTTCGGCCCTCCAAGCCCGCGCCGACCATACTGCCCGACTAAACTACAATCTTCTACACTTCCTGGGTCCGTATCCTTCTATTCCCATCCTATTCATATATTTGTCAAGATGCCCCTTAAATGTCCCTATCGTCCCTGCTTCCACTACCTCCTCCGGTAGCGAGTTCCAGGCACCCACTACCCTCTGCGTAAAAAACTTGCCTCGTACATCTACTCTAAACCTTGCCCCTCTCACCTTAAACCTATGCCCCCTAGTAATTGACCCCTCTACCCTGGGGAAAAGCCTCTGACTATCCACTCTGTCTATGCCCCTCATAATTTTGTAGACCTCTATCAGGTCGCCCCTCAACCTCCTTCGTTCCAGAGAGAACAAACCGAGTTTATTCAACCTCTCCTCATAGCTTATGCCCTCCATACCAGGCAACATTCTGGTAAATCTCTTCTGCACCCTCTCTAAAGCCTCCACATCCTTCTGGTAGTGTGGCGACCAGAATTGAACACTATACTCCAAGTGTGGCCTAACTAAGGTCCTATACAGCTGCAACATGACTTGCCAATTCTTATACTCAATGCCCCGTCCAATGAAGGCAAGCATGCCGTATGCCTTCTTGACTACCTTCTCCACCTGTGTTGCCCCTTTCAATGACCTGTGGACCTGTACTCCTAGATCTCTTTGACTTTCAATACTCTTGAGGGTTCTACCATTTACTGTATATTCCCTACCTGCATTAGCCCTTCCAAAATGCATTACCTCACATTTGTCCGGATTAAACTCCATCTGCCATCTCTCCGCCCAAGTCTCCAGACAATCTAAATCCTGCTGTATCCTCAGACAGTCCTCATCGCTATCCGCAATTCCACCAACCTTTGTGTCGTCTGCAAACTTACTAATCAGACCAGTTACATTTTCCTCCAAATCATTTATATATACTACAAACAGCAAAGGTCCCAGCACTGATCCCTGTGGAACACCACTGGTCACAGCCCTCCAATTAGAAAAGCATCCCTCCATTGCTACCCTCTGCCTTCTATGGCCTAGCCAGTTCTGAATCCACCTTGCCAGCTCACCCCTGATCCCGTGTGACTTCACCTTTTGTACTAGTCTACCATGAGGGACCTTGTCAAAGGCCTTACTGAAGTCCATGTAGACAACATCCACTGCCCTACCTGCATCAATCATCTTAGTGACCTCCTCGAAAAACTCTATCAAGTTAGTGAGACACGACCTCCCCTTCACAAAACCGTGCTGCCTCTCACTACCACCCCAACACCATCCTGACACCACCCCCACACCACACTCACAACACCCTCACACCACCCCCACACCATCCTGACACCACTCCCACACCACCCTCACACCACCATCACACCACGACCACACCACCCCCACACCACGACCACACCACCCCCACACCACACACACACCGCCCTCACACCACCCTCACACCACCCTCACGCCACACTTACACCTCCCTCACAACAACCCCACACCACCCCCTCACCACCCCCACTCCAGCCTCACAACACCCTCAAATCACCATCACACCAGACTCACACCACCCCCACACCATCTCACCACGCCCACACCACCCTCACACCACTATCACACCACCCACACACCACCCCCACACCACCCACACAACCCTCACACCACCCCCACACCACCCCCACACCACCCCCACTCCACCCACACAACACCCCCACTCCACCCTCACACAACCCTCACACCACCACCACACCACCCTCACACCACCCCCACACCACCCCCACAACACCCCCACTCCACCCACACACCACCCCCACACCACGCTCACACCACCCTCACACCATCCCCACACCACCCTCACAACACCCCCACTCCACCCTCACACCACCCCCACACCACTCTCACACCACCGCCACACCACCCCCACTCCACCCTCACAACACCCCCACTCCACCCTCACACCACCCTCACACCAACCTCACTCCACCCTCACTCCACCTTCACACCAGCCCCACATCATCCCCACTCCATCCTCACAACACCCTCACTCCACCCCCACATCACCCTCACACCACCCACACACCACCCTCACACCACTCTCACACCACGCCCACACCACCCCACCACACCCACTCCACCCTCACACCACCCCCACTCCACCCTCACAACACCCTCACACAACCTTCACACCACCCCCACTCCACCCTCACACCACCCCCACACCACCCCCACTCCACCCTCACAACACCCTCACTCCACCCTCACACCACCCTCACGCCACCCTCACACCAACCTCACTCCACCCTCACACCACCCTCACACCACCCCACCACCCCCACTCCACCCTCACAACACCCTCACACAACCTTCACACCACCCCCACTCCACCCTCTCACCACCCCCACTCCACCCTCACAACACCCTCACACCACCCCCACAACACAACACCCCCACACCACTCTCACACCACCCCCACACCACACTCACACTACCTCCACACCACCCCCAAACCATCCTCACACCACCCTCACACCACACCCACACCACCCTCACACCACCCTCACACCTCCCCACAAACCCCTCACAACACACTAACACCATCCTCACAACACCCTCACACCACCCCCACACCACCCTCACACACCCCCACTCCACCCTCACACCATCCCCACACCACCCTCACAACACCCCCACACCACCCCTACACGACCCTCACACCACCCACACACCACTGTCACACCACCCGCACACCAGCCTCACACCACCCCCACAGCACCCCCACACCACCGTCTCACACACCCCCAATCCACCCTCACACCACCCCCACAACACCCCCACACCACCCCTACACGACGCTCACACCACCCCCACACCACACCCACACCACCCTCACATGACCCTCACACCACCCACACACCATCTCACACCACCCCCACACCAGCCTCACAACACCCCCACACCACCCTCTCACCACCCCCACACCACCCTCATACGACCCCCACACCACCCTCACACCACCCTCATGCCATCCCCCACACCACCTTCACACCACCCTCCACCACGCAATGCCACCCCCACACCTCCCTCACACCACCCTCATATCACCCCCTCACCACCCTCACTCCACCCTCACACCACCCTCACACCACCTTCACTCCACCCTCACGCCAACCACCACACCACACTCACACCACCCTCACAACACCCCCAGTCCACCCTCAAACCACCCTCACACCAACCTCACTCCACCCTCACACCACCCCTACACCACCCCCACTCCACCCTCACACCACCCCCACATCATTCCCACTCCATCCTCACAACACCCCACTCCACCCCCACACCAACCTCACACCACCCACACACCACCCTCACACCACTCTCACACCACCCCCACACCACCCCCACATCATTCCCACTCCATCCTCACAACACCCCCACTCATCCCTCACAACACCCTCACACCACCCCCACACCACCCACACACCACTCTTACAACACCTGCACACCAGCCTCACACCACCCCCACACCACCCACACACTCCCCCACTCCACCCTCACACCACCTCCACACCACCCTCACAACACCCCCACACCACCCCTATCCGACCCTCACACCACCCTCACATCACTCTCACACCACCCCCACACCACCCCACCACCCCCACTCCACCCTCACACCACCCCCACTCCACCCTCACAACACCCTCACACAACCTTTACACCACCCCAACACCATCCTGACACCACCCCCACACCACCCTCACACCACCATCACACCACGACCACACCACCCCCACACCACACCCCCACCGCCCTCACACCACCCTCACACCACCCTTACTCCACACTCACACCACTCTCACACCAACCCCACACCACCCCCACACCACCCCCACTCCTCCCTCACAACACCCTCACATCCCCCTCACACCACACTCACACCACCCCCACACCACCACTCCACGCCCACACCACCCTCCCACCACTATCACACCACCCTCACACCACCCCCACACCACCCCCACACCACCCTCACAACACCCCCACACCACTCTCACACCACCCCCACACCACCACACCACGCCCACACCACCCTCACACCACTATCACACCACCCTTACACCACCCCCACACCACCCCCACACCACCCTCACAACACCCCCACACCACTCTCACACCACCCCCACACCACCCCCACACCACCCCCACTCCACCCTCACAACAACCCCACTCCACCCTCACACCACCCTCACACCAACCTCACTCCACCCTCACACCACCCCACATCATCCCCACTCCATCCTCACAACACCCTCACTCCACCCCCACACCACCCTCACACCACCCACACACCACCCTCACACCACTCGGACACCACCCCCACACCACCTCACCAACCCCACTCCACCCTCACACCACCCCCACTCCACCCTCACAACACCCTCACACAACCTTCACACCACCCCCACTCCACCCTCACACCACCCCCACACCACCCCCACTCCACCCTCACAACACCCCCACTCCACACTCACACCACCCTCACACCAACCTCACTCCACCCTCACACCACGCTCACACCACCCCACCACCCCCACTCCACCCTCACACCACCCCCACTCCACCCTCACAACACCCCCACTCCACCCTCACACCACCCTCACACCAACCTCACTCCACCCTCACACCACGCACACACCACCCCCACATCATCCCCACTCCATCCTCACAACACCCCACTCCACCCCCACACCAACCTCACTCCACCCTCACACCACCCCCACTCCACCCTCACACCACCCTCACACCACCCCAAGACCACCACACACCACCCTCACACCAACCTCACACCACTCTCCCACCACCCCCACACCACACCCACACAACCCGCATACCACCCTCACACCAGGCCCACGCCACCCTCACACCACCCTTACACCACCCTCACACCACCCCCATACCTCCCTCACACCACCCCCACACCACCCCATACCACCCTCACACCACTCACTCACCACCCCATACCACCCTCACACCACCCTGACTCCACCCTCACACCACCCCCACACCACCCTCACACCACCCTCACACCACCCCACACCACTCTGACACCATCCTCACGCCACCCCCACACCAGCCTCACACCAACCCCACACCACCCTCACACCACCCTGACACCACCCTGACACCACCCTCACACCACCCCCACACCATCCTCACACCAACCCCACACCACCCCACACCACCCCCACACCACCCCCACACCACCCTCACACCAACCTCACACGAACCTCACACCACAACACACCACCCCCACACCATCCTGACACCACCCCCACACCACCCCCACACAACCCTCACACCACGATCACACTACCCTCACACCAACCTCACACCACCCACACACCACCCTCACACCAACCTCACACCACCCCCACGCCACCCTCACACCACCCCCACACCATCCTGACATCACCCTCACACCACCCCCACACCACCCTCACACCGCCTTCACACCACCCCCACACCATCCCGACACCACCCCCACACCACCCTCACACCACCATCACACCACGACCACACCACCCCCACACCACAACCACACCACCCTCACACCACCCTCACACCACCCTCACTCCACACTCACACCACCCTCACACCAACCCTCACCACCCCCACCCCACCCCCACCCCACCCTCACAACACCCTCACATCACCCTCACACCACACTCACACCACCCCCACACCACCACACCACGCCGACACCACCCTCACACCACCCCCACACCACCCACACACCACCCCAACACCATCCTGACACCAACCCCACACCACACTCACAACACCCTCACACCACCCCCACACCATCCTGACACCACCCCCACACCACCCTCACACCACCATCACACCACGACCACACCACCCCCACACCACGACCACACCACCACCACACCACACACACACCGCCCTCACACCATCCTCACAACACCCTCACGCCACACTTACACCTCCCTCACAACAACCCCACACCACCCCCTCACCACCCCCACTCCAGCCTCACAACACCCTCAAATCACCATCACACCAGACTCACACCACCCCCACACCATCTCACCACGCCCACACCACCCTCACACCACTATCACACCACCCACACACCACCCCCACACCACCCACACAACCCTCACACCACCCCCACACCACCCCCACACCACCCCCACTCCACCCACACAACACCCCCACTCCACCCTCACACAACCCTCACACCACCACCACACCACCCTCACACCACTCCCACACCACCCCCACAACACCCCCACTCCACCCACACACCACCCCCACACCACGCTCACACCACCCTCACACCATCCCCACACCACCCTCACAACACCCCCACTCCACCCTCACACCAGCCCCACACCACTCTCACACCACCGCCACACCACCCCCACTCCACCCTCACAACACCCCCACTCCACCCTCACACCACCCTCACACCAACCTCACTCCACCCTCACTCCACCTTCACACCAGCCGCACATCATCCCCACTCCATCCTCACAACACCCTCACTCCACCCCCACATCACCCTCACACCACCCACACACCACCCTCACACCACTCTCACATCACGCCCACACCACCCCACCACCCCCACTCCACCCTCACACCACCCCCACTCCACCCTCACAACACCCTCACACAACCTTCACACCACCCCCACTCCACCCTCACACCACCCCCACACCACCCCCACTGCACCCTCACAACACCCCCACTCCACCCTCACACCACCCTCACGCCACCCTCACACCAACCTCACTCCACCCTCACACCACCCTCACACCACCCCACCACCCCCACTCCACCCTCACAACACCCTCACACAACCTTCACACCACCCCCACTCCACCCTCACACCACCCCCACTCCACCCTCACAACACCCTCACACCACCCCCACAACACAACACCCCCACACCACTCTCACACCACCCCCACACCACACTCACACTACCTCCACACCACCCCCACACCATCCTCACAACACCCTCACACCACACCCACACCACCCTCACACCACCCTCACACCTCCCCACAAACCCCTCACAACACACTAACACCATCCTCACAACACCCTCACACCACCCCCACACCACCCTCACACACCCCCACTCCACCCTCACACCATCCCCACACCACCCTCACAACACCCCCACATCACCCCTACACGACCCTCACACCACCCACACACCACTCTCACACCACCCGCACACCAGCCTCACACCACCCCCACAGCACCCCTACACCACCGTCTCACACACCCCCAATCCACCCTCACACCACCCCCACAACACCCCCACACCACCCCTACACGACGCTCACACCACCCCCACACCACACCCACACCACCCTCACATGACCCTCACACCACCCACACACCATCTCACACCACCCCCACACCAGCCTCACAACACCCCCACACCACCCTCTCACCACCCCCACACCACCCTCATACGACCCCCACACCACCCTCACACCACCCTCATGCCATCCCCCACACCACCTTCACACCACCCTCCACCACGCAATGCCACCCCCACACCACCCTCACACCACCCTCATATCACCCCCTCACCACCCTCACTCCACCCTCACACCATCCTCACACCACCTTCACTCCACCCTCACGCCAACCACCACACCACACTCACACCACCCTCACACAACCCCCACACCACCCTCACTCCACCCTCACACCACCTCCACACCACCCTCACACCACCCTCACAACACCCCCACTCCACCCTCAAACCACCCTCACACCAACCTCACTCCACCCTCACACCACTCCTACACCACCCCCACTCCACCCTCACACCACCCCCACATCATTCCCACTCCATCCTCACAACACCCCACTCCACCCCCACACCAACCTCACACCACCCACACACCGCCCTCACACCACTCTCACACCACCCCCACACCACCCCCACATCATTCCCACTCCATCCTCACAACACCCCCACTCATCCCTCACAACACCCTCACACCACCCCCACACCACCCACACACCACTCTTACAACACCTGCACACCAGCCTCACACCACCCCCACACCACCCCCACACCACCCCCTTCACCACCCTCACTACCCCCACACCACCCCCACAGCACTATCACACCACCCTCACACCACCCTCACGCCACCCTAACACCACACTCACTACCCCCACAGCACCCCCACACCACCCTCATACGACCCCCACACCAACCTCACACCACCCTCACTACCCCCACACCACCCCCACAGCACTATCACACCACCCTCACGCCACCCTAACACCACACTCACTACCCCCACAGCACCCCCACACCACCCTCATACGACCCCCACACCACCCTCACACCACCTTCACTCCACCCTCACGCCAACCTCCACACCACACTCACACCACCCTCCACCACCCAATACCATCCCCACACCACCCTCACACCACCCTCATACCACCTCCACACCACCCTCACACCACCCTCACACTACACCCACACCACCTTCACCCCACCCTCACACCACCTCCACACCACACTCACACCACCCTCACTCCACCCTCACACCTCCCTCACACCACCCTCACACCTCCCTCACACCACCCTCACACCACCCTCACTCCACCCTCACACCACCCTCACACTACCCTCACACCAGCCTCACTCCACCCCACAACACCACCCTCACACCACGCCCACACCATCCTGACACCACCCCCACAACACCCTCACACCACCCCCACACCACCCTCACACCACCATCACACCACGACCACACCACCCCCACACCACCCTCACACTACCCTCACACCAGCCTCACTCCACCCCCACACCAACCTCACACCAACCCCACACCACCTTCACACCACCCTGACACCACCCTCACACCACCCCCACACCACCCTCACATGAACCCCAAACCACCCCCACACCACCCTGACACCACCCTCACACCACCCCCACACCAACCTCACACTACGCCCACACCACCCCCACACCACCCTCACACCAACATCACACGAACCTCACACCACAACACACCACCGCCACACAACCCTCACACCACCACCACACCATCCTCACTCCATCCTCACACCACCCTCACACCACCCTCACACCACCCCCACACCACCCTCACACCACCCTCACTCCACCCTCACACCACCCCCTTACCACCCCGACACCACCCTCAAATCACCATCACTCCACCCTCAAACCACCCCCACACGACCCGCACACCAACCCCACACCACCCCCACACACCCCGACACCACCCTCACACCACCCCCACACCACCCCCACACCACCTTCACACCAACCTCACACGAACCTCACACCACCCCACACCACCCTCACACAATCCTCACACCACCCCCACACCACCCTCACACTACCCTCACACCAACCTCACACCACCCCACAACACCACCCTCACACCACCCCCACACCATCCTGACACCACCCTCACACCACCCCCACACCACCCTCACACCACCCTCACACCACCCCAACACCATCCTGACACCACCCCCACACCACCCTCACACAACCATCACACCACCCCCACACCACCCTCACACCACCCTCACACCATCCTGACACCACCCCCACTCCACCCTCACACCACCCCCACACCACACTCACACTACCTCCACACCACCCCCACACCATCCTCACAACACCCTCACACCACACCCACACCACCCTCACACCACCCTCACACCTCCCCACAAACCCCTCACAACACACTAACACCATCCTCACAACACCCTCACACCACCCCCACACCACCCTCACACACCCCCACTCCACCCTCACACCATCCCCACACCACCCTCACAACTCCCCCACATCACCCCTACACGACCCTCACACCACCCACACACCACTCTCACACCACCCGCACACCAGCCTCACACCACCCCCACAGCACCCCTACACCACCGTCTCACACACCCCCAATCCACCCTCACACCACCCCCACAACACCCCCACACCACCCCTACACGACGCTCACACCACCCCCACACCACACCCACATCACCCTCACATGACCCTCACACCACCCACACACCATCTCACACCACCCCCACACCAGCCTCACAACACCCCCACACCACCCTCTCACCACCCCCACACCACCCTCATACGACCCCCACACCACCCTCACACCACCCTCATGCCATCCCCCACACCACCTTCACACCACCCTCCACCACGCAATGCCACCCCCACATCACCCTCACACCACCCTCATATCACCCCCTCACCACCCTCACTCCACCCTCACACCACCCTCACACCACCTTCACTCCACCCTCACGCCAACCACCACACCACACTCACACCACCCTCACACTACCCCCACACCACCCTCACTCCACCCTCACACCACCTCCACACCACCCTCACACCACCCTCACAACACCCCCACTCCACCCTCAAACCACCCTCACACCAACCTCACTCCACCCTCACACCACCCCTACACCACCCCCACTCCACCCTCACACCACCCCCACATCATTCCCACTCCATCCTCACAACACCCCACTCCACCCCCACACCAACCTTACACCACCCACACACCACCCTCACACCACTCTCACACCACCCCCACACCACCCCCACATCATTCCCACTCCATCCTCACAACACCCCCACTCATCCCTCACAACACCCTCACACCACCCCCACACCACCCACACACCACTCTTACAACACCTGCACACCAGCCTCACACCACCCCCACACCACCCCCACACCACCCCCTTCACCACCCTCACTACCCCCACACCACCCCCACAGCACTATCACACCACCCTCACACCACCCTCACGCCACCCTAACACCACACTCACTACCCCCACAGCACCCCCACACCACCCTCATACGACCCCCACACCACCCTCACACCACCCTCACTACCCCCACACCACCCCCACAGCACTATCACACCACCCTCACACCACCCTCACGCCACCCTAACACCACACTCACTACCCCCACAGCACCCCCACACCACCCTCATACGACCCCCACACCACCCTCACACCACCTTCACTCCACCCTCACGCCAACCTCCACACCACACTCACACCACCCTCCACCACCCAATACCATCCCCACACCACCCTCACACCACCCTCATACCACCTCCACACCACCCTCACACCACCCTCACACTACACCCACACCACCTTCACCCCACCCTCACACCACCTCCACACCACACTCACACCACCCTCACTCCACCCTCACACCTCCCTCACACCACCCTCACACCTCCCTCACACCACCCTCACACCACCCTCACTCCACCCTCACACCACCCTCACACTACCCTCACACCAGCCTCACTCCACCCCACAACACCACCCTCACACCACGCCCACACCATCCTGACACCACCCCCACAACACCCTCACACCACCCCCACACCACCCTCACACCACCATCACACCACGACCACACCACCCGCACACCACCCTCACACTACCCTCACACCAGCCTCACTCCACCCCCACACCAACCTCACACCAACCCCACACCACCTTCACACCACCCTGACACCACCCTCACACCACCCCCACACCACCCTCACATGAACCCCAAACCACCCCCACACCATCCTGACACCACCCTCACACCACCCCCACACCAACCTCACACTACGCCCACACCACCCCCACACCACCCTCACACCAACATCACACGAACCTCACACCACAACACACCACCGCCACACAACCCTCACACCACCACCACACCATCCTCACTCCATCCTCACACCACCCTCACACCACCATCACACCACCCCCACACCACCCTCACACCACCCTCACTCCACCCTCACACCACCCCCTTACCACCCCGACACCACCCTCAAATCACCATCACTCCATCCTCAAACCACCCCCACACGACCCGCACACCAACCCCACACCACCCCCACACACCCCGACACCACCCTCACACCACCCCCACACCACCCCCACACCACCTTCACACCAACCTCACACGAACCTCACACCACCCCACACCACCCTCACACAATCCTCACACCACCCCCACACCACCCTCACACTACCCTCACACCAACCTCACACCACCCCACAACACCACCCTCACACCACCCCCACACCATCCTGACACCACCCTCACACCACCCCCACACCACCCTCACACCACCCTCACACCACCCCAACACCATCCTGACACCACCCCCACACCACCCTCACACAACCATCACACCACCCCCACACCACCCTCACACCACCCTCACACCATCCTGACACCACCCCCACTCCACCCTCACACCACCCCCACACCACCCTCACACCACCCTCACAACACCCTCACATCACCCTCACACCACCCTCACACCACTCCCACACCACCATCACACCACCCCCACACCACCCACACAACCCTCACACCACCCTCACACCACCCTCACACCACCCCCACACCACTCTCACACAACCCTCACACCACCCTCACACCACACCCACACCACCCTCACACCACCCCACACCACCCTCACACAACCCTCACACCACCCTCACAACACACCCACACCACCCTCTCACAACTCTCACACCACCCCCACACCACCACGAAACCACCCTCACACTACCCTCACACCACCCTCACACCACCCCCACAACACCCCCTACGTCACCCTCACACAACCCTCACACCACCCTCACACCACCCCCACAACACCCCCTACGCCACCCCCACACCACCCCCGCACCACCCCAAAATCACCCTCACACCACCCCCACACCACCCTCACACAACCCCCACACCACCCCCACACCACCCCCACTCCACCCTCACAACACCCCCACTCAACCCTCACACCACCCTCACACCAACCTCACTCCACCCTCACACCACCCCACATCATCCCCACTCCATCCTCACAACACCCTCACTCCACCCCCACACCACCCTCACACCACCCACACACCACCCTCACACCACTCTCACACCACCCCCACACCACCCCACCACCCCCACTCCACCCTCACACCACCCCCACTCCACCCTCACAACACCCTCACACAACCTTCACACCACCCCCACTCCACCCTCACACCACCCCCACACCACCCCCACTCCACCCTCACAACAGCCCCACTCCACACTCACACCACCCTCTCACCAACCTCACTCCACCCTCACACCACGCTCACACCACCCCACCACCCCCACTCCACCCTCACACCACCCCCACTCCACACTCACAACACCCCCACTCCACCCTCACACCACCCTCACACCAACATCACTCCACCCTCACACCACGCACACACCACCCTCACACCACCCCCACATCATCCCCACTCCATCCTCACAACACCCCACACCACCCCCACACCACCCTCACACCACCCCAACACCATCCTGACACCACCCCCACACCACCCTCACACAACCATCACACCACCCCCACACCACCCTCACACCACCCTCACACCATCCTGACACCACCCCCACTCCACCCTCACACCACCCCCACACCACCCTCACACCACCCTCACAACACCCTCACATCACCCTCACACCACCCTCACACCACTCCCACACCACCACCACACCACCCCCACACCACCCACACAACACTCACACCACCCTCACACCACCCTCACACCACCCCCACACCACTCTCACACAACCCTCACACCACCCTCACACCACACCCACACCACCCTCACACCACCCCACACCACCCTCACACAACCCTCACACCACCCTCACAACACACCCACACCACCCTCTCACAACTCTCACACCACCCCCACACCACCACGAAACCACCCTCACACTACCCTCACAACACCCTCACACCACCCCCACAACACCCCCTACGTCACCCTCACACAACCCTCACACCACCCTCACACCACCCCCACAACACCTCCTACGCCACCCCCACACCACCCCCGCACCACCCCAAAATCACCCTCACACCACCCCCACACCACCCTCACACAACCCCCACACCACCCCCACACCACCCCCACTCCACCCTCACAACACCCCCACTCCACCCTCACACCACCCTCACACCAACCTCACTCCACCCTCACACCACCCCACATCATCCCCACTCCATCCTCACAACACCCTCACTCCACCCCCACACCACCCTCACACCACCCACACACCACCCTCACACCACTCTCACACCACCCCCACACCACCCCACCACCCCCACTCCACCCTCACACCACCCCCACTCCACCCTCACAACACCCTCACACAACCTTCACACCACCCCCACTCCACCCTCACACCACCCCCACACCACCCCCACTCCACCCTCACAACAGCCCCACTCCACACTCAAACCACCCTCACACCAACCTCACTCCACCCTCACACCACGCTCACACCACCCCACCACCCCCACTCCACCCTCACACCACCCCCACTCCACCCTCACAACACCCCCACTCCACCCTCACACCACCCTCACACCAACCTCACTCCACCCTCACACCACGCACACAGCACCCTCACACCACCCCCACATCATCCCCACTCCATCCTCACAACACCCCACACCACCCCCACACCACCCTCACACCACCCCAACACCATCCTGACACCACCCCCACACCACCCTCACACAACCATCACACCACCCCCACACCACCCTCACACCACCCTCACACCATCCTGACACCACCCCCACTCCACCCTCACACCACCCCCACACCACCCTCACACCACCCTCACAACACCCTCACATCACCCTCACACCACCCTCACACCACTCCCACACCACCACCACACCACCCCCACACCACCCACACAACCCTCACACCACCCTCACACCACCCTCACACCACCCCCACACCACTCTCACACAACCCTCACACCACCCTCACACCACACCCACACCACCCTCACACCACCCCACACCACCCTCACACAACCCTCACACCACCCTCACAACACACCCACACCACCCTCTCACAACTCTCACACCACCCCCACACCACCACGAAACCACCCTCACACTACCCTCACACCACCCTCACACCACCCCCACAACACCCCCTACGTCACCCTCACACAACCCTCACACCACCCTCACACCACCCCCACAACACCCCCTACGCCACCCCCACACCACCCCCGCACCACCCCAAAATCACCCTCACACCACCCCCACACCACCCTCACACAACCCCCACACCACCCCCACACCACCCCCACTCCACCCTCACAACACCCCCACTCCACCCTCACACCACCCTCACACCAACCTCACTCCACCCTCACACCACCCCACATCATCCCCACTCCATCCTCACAACACCCTCACTCCACCCCCACACCACCCTCACACCACCCACACACCACCCTCACACCACTCTCACACCACCCCCACACCACCCCACCACCCCCACTCCACCCTCACACCACCCCCACTCCACCCTCACAACACCCTCACACAACCTTCACACCACCCTCACTCCACCCTCACACCACCCCCACACCACCCCCACTCCACCCTCACAACAGCCCCACTCCACACTCACACCACCCTCACACCAACCTCACTCCACCCTCACACCACGCTCACACCACCCCACCACCCCCACTCCACCCTCACACCACCCCACTCCACCCTCACAACACGCCCACTCCACCCTCACACCACCCTCACACCAACCTCACTCCACCCTCACACCACGCACACACCACCCTCACACCACCCCCACATCATCCCCACTCCATCCTCACAACACCCCACTCCACCCCCACACCAACCTCACTCCACCCTCACACCACCCCCACTACACCCTCACACCACCCCCACATCATCCCCACTCCTTCCTCACAACACCCCACTCCACCCCCACACCAACCTCACACTTCCCACACACCACCCTCACACCACTCTCACACCACCCCCATACCTCCCCACCACCCCCACTCCACCCTCACAACACCCCCACTCCTCCCTCACAACACCCTCACACAACCTTCACACCACCCCCACTCCACCCTCACACCACCCTCACACCACCCACACACCACTCTCACACCACCCCCATACCACCCCACCACCCCAACTTCACCCTCACAACACCCCCACTCCTCCCTCACAACACCCTCACAACACCCCCACACCACCCTCACACCACCCCCACACCACCCATACACCACTCTTACACCACCCGCAACCAGCCTCACACCACCCCCACACCACCCCCACACCACCCTCACACCCCCCACTCCACCCTCACACCACCTCCACACCACCCTCACAACACCCCCACACCACCCCTATCCGACCCTCACACCACCCACACCCCACTCTCACACCACCCCCACACCACCCCACCACCCCCTCTCCACCCTCACAACACCCACACTCCACCATCACAACACCCTCACAAAACCTTCACACCACCCCCACTCCACCCTCACACCACCCCCACATCACCCCCACTCCACCCTCACAACACCCCCACTCCACCCTCACACCACCCTCACACCAACCTCACTCCACCCTCACACCACCCCCACACCACCCCCACTCCACGCTCACAACACCCCCACTCCACCCCCACACCACCCCCACTCCACCCTCACACCACCCTCACAACACCCCCACTCCACCCTCACACCACCCTCACACCAACCTCACTCCACCCTCACACCACCCCCACACCACCCTCACACAACCCCCACACCACCCCCACACCACCCCCATTCCACCCTCACAACACCACCACTCCACCCTCACACCACCCTCACACCAACCTCACTCCACCCTCACACCACCCCACATCATCCCCACTCCATCCTCACAACACCCTCACTCCACCACCACACCACCCTCACACCACCCACACATCACCCTCACACCACTCTCACACCACCCCCACACCACCCCACCACCCCCACTCCACCCTCACACCACCCCCACTCCACCCTCACAACACCCTCACACAACCTTCACACCACCCCCACTCCACCCTCACACCACCCCCACACCACCCCCACTCCACCCTCACAACAGCCCCACTCCACACTCACACCACCCTCACACCAACCTCACTCCACCCTCACACCACGCTCACACCACCCCACCACCCCCACTCCACCCTCACACCACCCCCACTCCACCCTCACAACACCCCCACTCCACCCTCACACCACCCTCACACCAACCTCACTCCACCCTCACACCACGCACACACCACCCTCACACCACCCCCACATCATCCCCACTCCATCCTCACAACACCCCACTCCACCCCCACACCAACCTCACTCCACCCTCACACCACCCCCACTCCACCCTCACACCACCCCCACATCATCCCCACTCCATCCTCACAACACCCCACTCCACCCCCACACCAACCTCACACCACCCACACACCACCCTCACACCACTCTCACACCACCCCCATACCTCCCCACCACCCCCACTCCACCCTCACAACACCCCAACTCCTCCCTCACAACACCCTCACACAACCTTCACACCACCCCCACTCCACCCTCACACCACCCTCACACCACCCACACACCACTCTCACACCACCCCCATACCACCCCACCACCCCAACTTCACCCTCACAACACCCCCACTCCTCCCTCACAACACCCTCACAGCACCCCCACACCACCCTCACACCACCCCCACACCACCCATACACCACTCTTACACCACCCGCAACCAGCCTCACACCACCCCCACACCACCCCCACACCACCCTCACACCCCCCACTCCACCCTCACACCACCTCCACACCACCCTCACAACACCCCCACACCCACCCTATCCGACCCTCACACCACCCACACCCCACTCTCACACCACCCCCACACCACCTCACCACCCCCTCTCCACCCTCACAACACCCACACTCCACCATCACAACACCCTCACACAACCTTCACACCACCCCCACTCCACCCTCACACCACCCCCACATCACCCCCACTCCACCCTCACAACACCCCCACTCCACCCTGACACCACCCTCACACCAACCTCACTCCACCCTCACACCACCCCCACACCACCCCCACTCCACGCTCACAACACCCCCACTCCACCCCCACACCACCCTCACACCACCCACACACCACCCTCACACCACTCTCACTCCACCCCCATACCAACCCAACCCCCCCACTCCACCCTCACAACACCCCCACTCCACCCTCACAACACCCTCACACCACCCCCGCACCACCCTCACACCACCCCCACACCACACACACAACACTCTCACACCACCCGCACACCAGCCTCACACCACCCCTACACCAACCCCACACCACCCTCATACCCCCCCACTCCACCCTCACACCACCCCCACCCCACCCTCACAAAACCCCCACAACTCCCCTACACAAACCTCACACCACCCCCACACGACACCCACAACACCCAAACACGACCCTCACACCACCCACACACCACTCTCACACCACCCCCACACCAGCCTCACAACACCCCCACACCACCCTCTCACCACCCCCACACCACCCCCACACCACACACACAACACTCTCACACCACCCCCACACCAGCCTCACAACACCCCCACACCACCCTCTCACCACCCCCACACCACCCTCACACCACCCTCACTACCCCCACACCACCCCCACAGCACCATCACACCACCCTCACACCACCCTCACGCCACCCTAACACCACACTCACTACCCCCACAGCACCCCCACACCACCCTCATACGACCCCCACACCACCCTCACACCACCTTCACTCCACCCTCACGCCAACCTCCACACCACACTCACACCACCCTCCACCACCCAATACCATCCCCACACCACCCTCACACCACCCTCATACCACCTCCACACCACCCTCACACCACCCTCACACTACCCCCACACCACCTTCACTCCACCCTCACACCACCTCCACAACACCCTCACACCACCCTCACTCCACCCTCACACCTCCCTCACACCACCCTCACACCTCCCTCACACCACCCTCACACCACCCTCACTCCACCCTCACACCACCCCCACACCACCCTCACACTACCCTCACACCAGCCTCACTCCACCCCACAACACCACCCTCACACCACCCCAACACCATCCTGACACCACCCTCACACCACCCCCACACCACTCTCACACCACCCTCACACCACCCCAACACCATCCTGACACCACCCCCACACCACCCTCACACCACCCTCACACCACGCCCACACCATCCTGACACCACCCCCACACCACCCTCACACCACCCCCACACCACCCTCACACCACCATCACACCACGACCACACCACCCCCACACCACCCTCACACTACCCTCACACCAGCCTCACTCCACCCCCACACCAACCTCACACCAACCCCACACCACCTTCACACCACCCTGACACCACCCTCACACCACCCCCACACCACCCTCACATGAACCCCAAACCACCCCCACACCACCCTGACACCACCCTCACACCACCCCCACACCAACCTCACACTACGCCCACACCACCCCCACACCACCCTCACACCAACATCACACGAACCTCACACCACAACACACCACCGCCACACAACCCTCACACCCCCACCACACCATCCTCACTCCATCCTCACACCACCCTCACACCACCCTCACACCACCCCCACACCACCCTCACACCACCCTCACACCACCCTCACACCACCCCCTTACCACCCCGACACCACCCTCAAATCACCATCACTCCACCCTCAAACCACCCCCACACGACCCGCACACCAACCCCACACCACCCCCACAAACCCCGACACCACCCTCACACCACCCCCACACCACCCCCACACCACCTTCACACCAACCTCACACAAACCTCACACCACCCCACACCACCCTCACACAATCCTCACACCACCCCCACACCACCCTCACACTACCCTCACACCAACCTCACACCACCCCACAACACCACCCTCACACCACCCCCACACCATCCTGACACCACCTTCACACCACCCCCACACCACCCTCACACCACCCTCACACCACCCCAACACCATCCTGACACCACCCCCACACCACCCCCACACCACCCTCACACCACCCTCACACCATCCTGACACCACCCCCACTCCACCCTCACACCACCCCCACAACACCCTCACACCACCATCACACCACGACCACACCACCCCCACACCACACCCACACCACCCTCACACCACCCTCACACCATTCCCACACCACCCCCACACCACCCCCACACCACCCACACAACCCTCACACCACCCTCACACCACCCTCACACCACCCCCACACCACTCTCACACAACCCTCACACCACCCTCACACCACACCCACACCACCCTCACACCACCCCACACCACCCTCACACAACCCTCACACCACCCTCACAACACACCCACACCACCCTCTCACAACTCTCACACCACCCCCACACCACCACGAAACCACCCTCACACAACCCTCACACCACCCTCACACCACCCCCACAACACCCCCTACGTCACCCTCACACAACCCTCACACCACCCTCACACCAACCCCACAACACCCCCTACGCCAGCCCCACACCACCCCCGCACCACCCCAAAATCACCCTCACACCACCCCCACACCACCCTCACACAACCCCCACACCACCCTCACACCACCCCCACACCACCGCCACAACACCCCGAACACCAACCTCACTCCACCCTCACAACACCCTCACACCACCCCCACAACACACCGAAACCACCCTCACTCCACCCCCACACCACCCTCACACAACCCTCACACCAGCCTCACACCACCCCCACACCACCTCCACAACACCGCCTATGCCACGTTCACACAACCCTCACACCACCCTCACACCACCCCCACACCACCCCCACATCACCTCAAACCACCCCCACATCACCCCCTACGCCACCCTCACACCACCCCCACACTACCCTCACACCACCCCCACACCAACCTCACACCACCCCCACACCACCCCCAGCCACCCCCACACCAGCCCTCACCACTCCCACAACAGCCTCACACCACCCCCACACCACCCCCACACACCCTCACATCACCCCCACACCACCCCCACACCACTCTCGCACCACCCCCACACCACCCCCACACCACCCCCACACCACTCTCACACCACCCCCACACCACCCCCACAACAGCCTCACACCACCCCCACACCACCCCCACACACCCTCACATCACCCCCACACAACCCCCACACCACTCTCACACCACCCCCACACCACCCTCACACCACCCCCACACCACCCCCACACCACCCTCACACCACCACCACACCACGCCCACACCAACCCCTGCACCACCCCACACCACCCCCACACCACCCTCACACCACCCCCCTCACCACCCTCACACCACCCCCACACCACCCCCACACCACCCTCACACCGCCCCCACACCACCCCCACACCACCCTCACACAACCCCCACACCACTCTCACACCACCCCCACACCACCCCCACACCACCCCCTCACCACCCACACCACCCCCACACCACCCCCACACCACCCTCACACCACCCCCCTCACCACCCTCACACCACCCCCACACCACCCCCACACCACCCTCACACCGCCCCCACACCACCCTCACACCACCCCCACACCACCCTCACGCCACCCCCACACCACCCCCCACACCACCCTCACACCACCCTCACACCACCCTCACACCAGCCCCACACCACCCTCACACCACCCCCCACACCACCTTCACACCACCCCCACACCACCCTCACACCACCCTCACACCACCCTCACACCACCCCCACACCACCCTCACACCAGCCCCACACCACCCTCACACCAGCCCCACACCACCCTCACACCACCCCCAAACCACCCTCACACCAGCCCCACACCACCCTCACACCACGCTCGCACCACCCTCACACACCCCAACACCACCCCCCACACCACCCCCACACCACCCCCACACCACCCCCTCACCACCCACACCACCCCCACACCACCCCCACACCACCCCCCTCACCACCCTCACACCACCCCCACACCACCCCCACACCACCCTCACACCGCCCCCACACCACCCTCACACCACCCCCACACCACCCTCACGCCACCCCCACACCACCCCCCACACCACCCTCACACCACCCTCACACCACCCTCACACCAGCCCCACACCACCCTCACACCACCCCCCACACCACCTTCACACCACCCCCACACCACCCTCACACCACCCTCACACCACCCTCACACCACCCCCAAACCACCCTCACACCAGCCCCACACCACCCTCACACCAGCCCCACACCACCCTCACACCACCCCCACACCACCCTCACACCAGCCCCACACCACCCTCACACCACCCCCTCACCACCCTCACACCACCCCCACACCACCCCCACACCACCCTCCACACCACCCTCACACCACCCCCTCACCACCCTCACACCACCCCCACACCACCCCCACACCACCCTCACACCACCCCCACACCACCCCCACACCACCCTCACACCACGCTCGCACCACCCTCACACACCCCAACACCACCCCCCACACCACCCTCACACCACCCCCCACACCACTCCAACACCACTTCCACATCACCCCTACACCACCCCCACCCCACCCTCCCACCACCTTCATACCACCCCCACACCACGCTCGCCCCCTCACCACCCCCTCACCCCCAACACCAACACCCTACCCCTCCCCAATGCACCCTCTTTCCCCCTCCCCAGCACACCCTCCCCACCCCCACTCCTCCCTGGCCCGCGGTCTAATCATGCATCTTGTCTTGTGTCTTGCAGGAGCTCCTGTGATAGGGCGAGCTCTTCTGGTGTCCCCCACCCCCGGCTACAGCCACAGCTAGAACCCTAGGTGCTGACCAGCGACGAAGACAATGACACGGACACGAGCCATAGACCTGAGACCCAGGTCACCCTGGAGCTCGAGACCGAGGATGACACGGATTTCCCGTCACTAACCATCCAGATGGGTTTCGGGCTTCTGGTACAGACAGTCCCATTGATTGTGGAGATGGAGTCGCAGAGCCAGGACTACATGAGGAGTTGGCAGCGAGCATCCAGCACCTGCAGGCACATTTGGAGGAGTCCAACCGTGTGCAGGAGCAGGAGGTGGTGCCGACCATGCTTGCCAAACAGGCCAACGCCGCATGGGTGGCGTCCACAGTGGAGGCCTTGGAGGCGAATGTATCAGCTATGGATCAGCATGTCCAAGGCCTGGGGCAATCTGTGCAGGTGCTGACCGAGCCCCAGGGCAGGGTGGCCCTCTCTCAGACCCACCCGGAAATTGCAGCGGCGCTCCTGTGCGTGGCCCAGTCACAACGGGCCATGACTGAGTGTGTCAGCGGCATTGCCCAGGTGCTGGCCGACGTGGCGCAGGCACAGAGGGAGGCAGGGGCTCAGTCCCAGAGAGAGATGGCGCAGTCACTGGCTGATGTGGCACAGATCCAGAAGGTGGTGGCACATTCAATGGGTGATATGGAGCAGTCCCAACCGGAGGTGGTCCTGGCCAAGGTGACAGTGGGCCTCCAGGACTGGCAGCGCCAGGTGTCGGGGGAGCCTCGGGGACTAGATCCACTTGCACCCCATCCCATGGAGGAGCGCGGGGGCCATTGGGCACCCCAAGGGAGGAGGAGGTGATGGGGCCTGTGACGATGACTCCCGCAGCGGGGGTGCTGGAACACCGCAGGCCCTCGGACTCCTCCCTCATGTCTCTGATGCATCTGTTTGGCAGCGAGCAGAACAGGGCAGCACCACGCCTGGGACACCCGAGCAGCAGCCGGGTCTATGCAGGCCCGGTTGCCCCAGAAGACGGCCGCCAATGGGGTCCCAGGTTGCAGGGTGGAAATCACAGTAGGCCGGCTCCACCTGGGGATCCACCTAGGCATAGCTTTCAGGCCCGTAAGGTCATAAAAGTGAATACCACTTAATTTGGCACGGATGCAGGGCACAGTTTAGTGATGGGGCTAGCGCACGTATCAGTGTATATGTTTTCACATTAAACTTGCGCACAATGTTACAACCTGCCCTGGTGACCCCCCCATGTGATGGAATGCAGCTCGCATGCAGGTGGATGGTGCTAACTTTGGGCAGGATTCAGACACTGTCTAGTGATGCAGAGCACCTAAGCTAAGCTAACCTAAGCAGAGCGGGTTGTCATCATCCTCCATCCCATGTAACAGACCTGCTGTTATTGCCACCCAGGGCCCCCACCCCATTATGCGGCAGGGATGTATCACGGAGGGGGCTGCAGGGGGAGGCTGATTGGCCATGACGGGGGTGGGTGTGGGGGTGGGATGCGGTGTCCGTGCCCCTGGCCAATCCTCTTCCAAGGCAGTGAACCTGCCGAGGATCGGAGCGTCCCATGCACTTTGGTCCTGATGGACACATTGTGCGGCTTCCCGTGCCTGCCTGGGTCCCATGTCCTGTCCATCCTCGCCCTCCCCCGCATCGTCCTCATCGGATGAGGCCTGGTGTTCATCCTCTTCCTCCAGCACATCACCCCTCTGCTGCGCGATGTTGCGAAGGATGCAGCAGGCCATCACGGTGTGGGTGACCCTCCCAACGCTACACTGGAGGGCCCCTGCAGAGTGGTCCAGACACCTGAACTGCATCTTCCGGATGCGGAAGCACCACTCGATCGTGTTCCTGGTCTCTGCGTGGCCGTTGTTCCAGCGGGTCTCCGCATCGGTCTATGGCCTCCGGATAACCCCTGTTGGCTAGGAACAATCCCCCAGCCGGGGTGCGCCTTGAAGAGGCCGAGAATCGTCGGGTGTGCCAGGATGAAGGCTTCGTGCACACTGCCCGGGTATCTGATGTGCATCTGATGGTCACATATTAGCTGCACGTTCATTGAGTGGAACCCCTTTCACTTTCGGTAGAGCGGCCTGTCATCTGCAGGTACTCGGAGGGAGAAATGCATCCCATCAATCACCCCATGGAACTTGGTGCATCTCAGTGATGACAGCGAACCCTGCTTCCTGGGCATCCTGGTGGGCTGTGTCCACATTGAAATGTATGTATTGTGCCAACTGGGCATATGGGGCCTCCGTGACGCGCGAATGCACCTGCGCATTGAGCTCTGTGAGATCCTGACAGGTCCCTACTCAGCATCTGGAAGGGCCCCGTGGTACAAAGGTTCAAGGCAACCGTCATCTTGATGGCCACCGGAAACGGGAAACCTCTCCCATTCCCCCATGGTGCTAGGTGTGCCATTATCTGTCAGATATGTTGCACTGTCCCCCTGCTCAGACGGCATGCCCGGTCCAGCAGGTCCTCGAGTGAGGTACACACGAGCCCTGATGCGATGCGTCCTTTGCACCTCCCCCTTCTCTTCCTCGACCTATTGGGTGACCAGCTTTCCATCCTCAGCTCTGATCCCTGCTGCCAGGGTTACCGTCGGCTGGTGCTGTCAATGCCAGCTGCACGCTCTGCGGCCCCTGTTTGGTGCCCCCCTGTAGGGGCTACTGTGGCCGTTGCCCTTAGGTGGGCTGTGTGATGCCTCACCGACGGGTAGCGGCCGGTTTGAGGGGAGGGTGGTATGGCGGAGGGTGGGGGACAGGGGTGGTGGAGTGGCGGCACCCATACGACCAGTGTCACTCTGCAGAACCAAGGCCAAAGTGGGTGGTCAATGGGGTGCGCAGCAAGATGGCTGCCTTGCAGGCCGCAGCAATGGCGGTCCATGCCAGGACACTGCCACAGTCCCATGGGGGACTGGCTCCACGCCCATCCTCGCATCACCACCCCAGCCAGCGTCCAACCCGACAGCCCACGGTCACGCCTCTCCTTGTCCTCTCTCTCCCTCATCAGCCATGGTGCCTGTTTCTTGAGTTTTAAAAGCACAAGTGAACCTCACCATCGGGAAATCCCGCCGGTGGAGGCGGAGGATCTTGGAGGCCCCGGAGAATACTGGGTCTGGCCCTCTAGTGATATGTTCACTGTATGTGCTGAATGGATTGCATTGACGCTGCTGCCGAGGTACCGGAGAATTGCGTTTTGATGTGGAACTGCCCGCCACGAGTTCGGGGTCAAAACCGATTCTCTGCCCAATCACGTTTTGCAATTCCGGCGTTAGCCAATGGAGAATCCCACTTCCTGACTTTTACATCCCATTCCCCTGACAATAGATGGCAATATACCACTTGCTTTCCTCGCCACTTGCTGTACCTGCGTACTAACTTTTCAGGTGTTTATACCCTACTTCAGACTTTATTACCAATGTGCAACTTGATGACTTCAATGTGTCCCACACGTATTCAAGAATTTATAAATAATACTGGCACTTTCACCCGAATTCTTTTCCTTAAACAAGTAATTCCCTTTTCACCATCATTGACACCTGACGTAGTATAACCTTGCTCCCCAGCTCTATTGCCTGGACCGCTGGCTTGTGATGCAGAGCGAGGCCAACAGCCCGGGTTCAATTCCCACACTGGCTCTGATTATCCATGAAGACCCCGCCCTCTCAACCTTACCCTTTACCTGAGGAGTGGTGACCCTCAGGTTAAATCACCACCAGTCAGTTCTCTACACAGAAAGAGGGGGAGCAGCCTATGGTCCTTTGGGACTTTGAAGACTTCCATATCATTTCATCCTAGCTCCCCACCACCAAGAAAGGGAAGAACTTACCTGTAACCAGCATTTAAAAGCAAATTGAATAATTGAAACTTGCAATGTAGAGATCAATAACTATTAGGGAGGTGGTGCAGTAAAATTGAAGCGTAAGGAAAGTCTAGGGGAAACCTTTCTTCTATCCAAAGCCTCTTCACTATTTTACAGTATGGATTCCAGAGGAAACAGTGACTGGCCATGGCTCTGTTGGTATTGTTATCTATTGTATTATTTGTAAATATCTGTAAAGGACAAGGAGCTAATTAACTCAGAACTAATTGCTATCTGTAAGTGTTCTAGGGGGTCACAATTCACAGCTGCACCAGAGACTGCTGTAATGTGTGACAATAGGCTGCAAGGTAACTTGAAGTTAAAGCGTTCTAATCTATCAACAACGAAGAAGCAAAAGGCAACAAGAACACATAGCAGGTAACTCTTCTGCTTCTGATTCAGAAGCTCGTGGGTTGAGGCCTCACACCAGCCACTTGAGCACAAAATCTAAGCTGGAACTCCAGTATCGAGGGTTGCTGCATTTTGGATGAGGCACTGATCCCGTCTGCACTCTCAGCTGGACTTAAAAGATCCCATTGCACTAGCTGAAGAAGAGCAGATGGTGTCCTCCCTATTGTCCCAGCCAATGTTAATCCCTTGGACAACCAAGGGAGCTAGACAGCTGAATTTGCCGCCATGTTTCCTGCATTATCACACTTAAAATGTACGCCATTAGAATAGCCATGAACAGTTTGACTGGGACATCCTGAGATTGTGGAAAACATTAGACTCATCTTTTTCATTGGCTTTTACTTCTTATCATAGAATTTACAGTGCAGAAGGAGGCCATTCGGCCCACCGAGTCTGCACCAGCTCTTGGAAAGAGCACCCTACCCAAGGTCAACACCTCCGCCCTATCCCCATAACCCAGTAACCCCACCCAACACGAAGGGCAATTTTGGACACTAAGGGCAATTTATCATGGCCAGTCCACCTAACCTGCACTTCTTTGGACTGTGGGAGGAAACCGGAGCACCCGGAGGAAACCCACGCACACACGGGGAGGATGTGCAGACAGACAGTGACCCAAGCCGGAATCGAACCTGGGTCCCTGGAGCTGTGAAGCAATTGTGCTATCCACAATGCTACCGTGCTGCCCCTAAATTAATTTTTTTTTTAAAATTCCAATTAAAGGGCAATTTAGCATGGCAATCCTGCACATCTTTGGGTTGTGGGGGTGCGATCCACACAGACACGGGGAGAATGTGCAAACTCCACATGGACAGTGACCCAAGGCCGGGATCGATCCTAGGTCCTCGGTGCCGTGAGGCAGCCACCTCTTCTTTTTCTTTTTTGAGCACTCAGATGACCTGTACAGGATCTGAAGGAAGGTTTTGCATTACTAGTCTGTCTGAACCATTTCCAAACGCCACAGGAGATTTAATATCCAAAAGGTGTGGCTGAGACCAGAGTTTGCCATTAGCTCTTGCCGAATTTCTCTTCCAGTGAAATCTACTGTTCAATCGAGTGTGAAACTAAAAGAAGATATTTGTCGACTTTTTTCTGCAATGTGCCTTTGGACATACGTAGCATCAACAATTATTCCAGGACCATCAACTTGGTGAACTGTTTGGTTTGCCTGAAACTTGCAAGTCTCCCAGTGCAAAGAGCTGTCCATGATCGACTGCTTGCAGACTGGCACATTCCAAGATCCAGGACTATGCCTTAAAGCATGCACTCACACCTGCAGCAATAAGACTCAATGAGGAAAGTCTAACACCTTCCTGCCATATGGCAGGACGGTGGCACAGTGGTTAGCACTGCTGCCTCAAACCGCCAGGAATCTGGGTTCAATTCCGGCCTTGGGTAACTGTCTGTGTGGAGTTTGTACATCCTCCCCGTGTCTGCGTGGGTTTCCTCCGGATGCTCTGGTTTCCTCCCACAGTCCAAAGATGTGCCGTTTAGGTGAATTGGCCATGCTAAATTCACCTAAAGGCACGGATGCCCAGCACATCGCCAATGTTATTCATGACCTCAAAATAGTTGTGTTCAGACCTGATGGCACTCGTGGTCTCAAGGAGGTGCAGGTATGCGGTGAACTCCTGTCCAAGTGCATCCCTGCTCTGATGGAATTTCACATTGACCCCAAGCCCTGACCTACACCCTCAGGAGCCAGAGCCCTACAGCCCGAGCCTCCTTGTGGAAGTGCCCTCCTTGCTCTTTCACACTATGCAGAGATGTTTCCCCAATGGGCTGCTGCTGCACACCCTTCACTTCCTTGCCCTCGCCCATTACCTGGACATGCCTTGGCACACCTTGCTGCCCTCCAGCGGCAGAGGTCCCTAGATGAGGTCCCTCTATGGAGGAGTCCTGCCCCTTAACATCAGGGACCAGGGGTGGAGGGTGCTGCATGCAGCAGCCCCATACAACCATAGGTTGCATTGGTTCACGGGCTCTCAATAAGCCTGCCTTTTTTGTGACCTTGTGGAGTCTGTGGACCATGCGTACAGAGGTTGCTTTAGGCTGCATCCCATTTTCAGTTATTTTAAAAATGTTTTGTTGCAGTTTTGTTTGTACTTCAGCCCCATGCTCCTGATTTATGGGCACTCGACATGGAGAGTGGCAGGGAAGGAGGAGGGCCTCTTTGTGAACCTAATCCTGGGCCTGGCCAAACTTGCCATCAACAGGTGCAGGCAGCAGGAGACCAAGAGGGTCATCCGATTCGACTGTCTACCCCTCTATCGCGGGTACATTCATGGCCAGGTGTCTCTGAAGACGGAGAAAGAGGTGTCCACTAGCTCCATCTAGGCCTTCCATGCCTGTTGGGCACTGTGGGGATTGAGGTGCCTTATCAATCCTCTTAATCATGTTTTGGTTTGATGTTTTTAAGGGGCTGCCTCTTTAATTTTTCCCTTAGTTTGTTTAATTTGGTTTACTTGGTTGTTTGACTTTGCACCAAATAAGGTAACTCTTTGGGCGGTGATCACAAGTACCAGAAAATGGTCAGGGGGCAAGATGGCGCTGGCAAACCAGTATGCCTAACAGTGGCTTGAATCTTCGCCCGCTTCCATGTTTATCTCCATGTGTGGATAAAATCCTGCCCCCTAAGTTAGATTTGCCAATTAACAATGTATCTGCTTGCCCTGGTGTGATCATTGAAGTTTGTAGCAACCCATGTTGAACATCTTAATAAACCATCTGTTAAATCCCAACCTGGTCATTAAGGGGCCTTTTCTCCAAAGCCACTGCAGAGGAACAAAAGAAACACCGGGCAGAATTCAATGGAAAAAGTTCTAAATTGATTTGTGGAGGGTTTTTCAGAGAGTTTCCCGCCGGTTCTACTCGTGAGCTCCCCACCACTTTCTAATGTCAGTCACTTTTTTAGGCCTTGGAGAGTTTTTCTCTGGTTTAACCCACACTTTGGATGCGATCCACTCTCACTTGAGTGCGGTGCGGCTGGTGAAACCCGGGAGAGGCCTCGCACTGGTTTCCCGGCAGTCTTCAAGCCTCACGGGATCCACCAAAGTCCCGTGAGGGAGGGGAGCATGGTGACACAGTGGGTTAGCCCTGCTGCCTCATGGCGCCGAGGTCCCAGGTTCGATCCAGGCTCTCGGTCATTGTCCGTGTGGGATTTGCACATTCTCCCCGTGTTTGGGTGGGCTTCACCCCCACAACCCAAAGATGTGAAGGATAGGTGGATTGGCCACGCTAAATTGCCCCTTAATTGGAAAAAATGAATTGGGTACTCTAAATTTTTTTTTTAAAGTCCCATGAGGTGCAGAAGCACGCCTAAAAGAGGCATGGCCAAATGGCATGCGCCGAAGTTGGTTTTAAACTGACTTTGGCGAGCTTACCCACATCTACCGGCCTCTCGGATCAATTGGCCTCTATAGTGCCACAGTTGGGTGCTCAGCACTGGTCCACACAAATGTGGACCAGGTAGAGTGGTACCCAAGAGATCTCCCCGGGTTCTCCTGGGCCATCGGAAGCCCCTGGTTGGCCATGGATATGGTAGGGTGGCTCCCTGCCCCTCCCTTTGGAACATGGGCATTTTGGCAAGTCTGAAAAAAGTTCTAATGGCGCGATTCTCCCGAAAGGGAACAAAGTTCCCCAGTAAGGACATTTAGCCGCGAGTTTCCCCACGCTTGTGGGCGGGTTCACACCGCAACATCTCGTGAGACTGCGTTGAATCCCGCGCAACATTGCGAGATTTGTAGATCCCATGAGTGGGGTCTACAGGCTTTTAATGGCCACGCTGAGCTACGGTACAGCATGGCCGGTGAATCACACTCTAAGGGCGGGATTCTCCAACCCCCCCTGCCGGGGGCTGCGTGAATCCCGCCCCGCCGCTCCAACGCCAGCTGCCGAATTCTCCGGCGCCGGTTTTCGGGCGTGGCGGGGATCGCGCCGCGCCGGCCGGGGGCCGTTGGCAGCGGAACCAATGCAATTCTCCTGGCCCCGATGGGCCGAGCGGCCACCAGTTTTTGGCCAGTCCTGCCGGCGTGAAAAAAGACATGGTCTACCCCGGCGGGACCTGGCTTGGAGAGAGGCTAGCGGAGTCCTCGGGGGGGCCTGTGCCATAGGGCACTCTTTCCCTCCGCGCCGGCCTCTGTAAGGCTCTGCCATGGCCAACGCGGAGAAGAAACCCCCTGCGCTTGCGTAAGAAACACGCCGGTGTTCTGCGCATGCGTCAACTTGCGCCGGCCCTTCGGCACCAACCCCGCCGCCGCTGGCCTAGCCCTCGGAAGTGCGGAGGATTCCGCAACGTCCGGGCGGCCCGACGCCGGAGTGGTTCGCGCCGCTCTTTCCGCCGGTGCGGGCCGCCCCGCCAATTGCGGGAGTATCCTGCCCTAAGTGTTTCGGATAGCGGTGGGGAACTCGCCGGCAGAGCCAGTGGGAAATGCCCTGAAAAACTCGCCACAAATGAATTCTGCGTGGTTTTCATTCAAGAATTTAATCGGCACAGGTCAAATCCATAATTATTGGCTTGGGACCGAATTTGCCGCTTGAATTAAATTCTTCATGTTAATTATCAGTTTTGCATTCAGAGGCTGTTTCGTTGCTAAACTTTGACGAACAAGATAAAGAACACAGGAACACAATAACTAGGAGCAGGAGTAGGCCATCTCGACACCCCTCAACCCTGCTCCGCCTCAACTATACCGATCTGACTGACAAGATAGATGAGAAACTAATTCACGTCAGTCAATCCCTTGTTGAGAGTTTAGGTGACAGCAACATCTCAGTCTCAGAGAATCTTTGCTGTGTTATCCTGTTTTAAATATTTTATTCCACAACTGGTGACAGACTGTGAGACAAATATGAAGAGCGGATTGCTTTGAAAGCCAACAGCAGATGGTGCTGGTGTCAAAAAGCTGCCTGACCCACATTGGAGCAGTAGGGGGCACCACAGTCTGTACAGTCAAGTCCACCGAGGTTCAAGCCAATCCCTTTGACGTAATTTGGAAATGTTTCCATTTGTGCAGCCTGTAAGGGGTGACTCGCACTAAACATGCACAAAGAATTCTCAATCACATTTGCTGCATTCTTCTCCCACCCGAATAATAAAATTAGTGATCTGTGTGTGGCACTGTGCGTGTGCCCAGACCAAAGAATTCTCTTTGAAGGTAGCATACTTCAAGCTGCATTAACAAGGATTAAGCACACTTCAAACCATTCTATTTTAGCTCAGCTTTGGTCTTACTGGGTGAGGTATGTTCTACTTGGGAAGCTGCTCTGCACATTCAGTTGATGTCAGTACAGATCTAAGTTTCACCTGGTTCAGTGAAGGTTTTCCTGTATTTGTCTGTTGCCTTATCAAAAATACCAGTATTGGATTCTGAAATCCAGATTTTCTTTTTTTTTTAATTTAGTGTACCCAATCCATTTTTTCCAATTAAGGGGCAATTTTTAGCGTGGCCGAAACAACTACCCTGCTCATCTTTGGGTTGTGGGGGCAAAACCCACGCAGACACGGGGAGAATGTGCAAACTCCACATGGACAGTGACCCACAGCCGGGATCGAACCTGGGACCTCGGCTCCGTGAGGCAGCAGTGCTAACCACTGCACCACCCGGCTGCCCTGAAATCCTGATTTTCCACACAAATCAACAGCTGCTTGAAATCCTTACTTCAATGTTAATCCTACCCCACATCCATTCACTTATTCAGTCGTGGAATGGGAGCATCGTTTACAAGGAAGCTCATCCCAAACATCACAGAATGTGCTCTGGTTTCGGGACTTAAATGACCATCACCAAGAGTGGCTCGGCATATCCGCCACTCTATCGTTACCATCAAGCCAGCGGATCAACCATGGCTCAATGAAGACTCCAGGAGGGCATGGCAGGAGCAGCACCACGCATACCTAACAATTAGATGTCAACCTGGTGAAACTACAACACAGGGCTATTTGTGTGTCAAACAGCGGAAACAGCAAGTAATAGACAGAGCTACGTGATCCCACAATGGATGAGATCTAAGTTCTGCAGTTCTGACACATCTAGTCGTCAATGGCAGTGGACAATTAAACAACTAAAAGAAGGAGGGGGCCATCTCTGGGTCTCTTCCTTTGTGATTTCTCCATTCCTCCTCTCCCTTTAGGATCCCTCCTCTCCCCCCCTCTTTCTGGGACATTTGTTGGCAATGACGCTCTGCACCTGGTCACATGACCTGGATTTTTGTGCCGTTTTCTTTCTCCGCACCGGCGAGCCCTGGGCCCAAATGATCCTGTCCCAGCCTCCACCCCTCCCCTCCCCCAATCACGGTGGATGCACGAGACGTTCAAATATTCCGCTGGAGGGAGGGACTGGAAAGCTCCCACTATTGCATGCAGTTCCTTTTGGAACATGCTTCAATTTTAAAATCCTCATCCTTGAATACAAATCTCTCCATCACCTAATTGCCTCTCTTTATCTGCTCTTGCAGACCTAGAATCATAGAAACCCTGCAATGCAGAAGGAGGCCATTTGCCCATCGAGTCTGCACCGACACTCCGAAAGAGCACCCTACCCGTGTCCACTCCCCCGTCCACCCCACCCTATTCCCATAACCCTGCACCTAACCTGCACATCCATGGACACAAAGGTGCAATTTGACACAGCCAATCCACCGAACCTGCACAACCTTCGACAGTGGGAGGAAACCGGAGCACCCGGAGGAAACCCACGCAGACACGGGGAGAATGTGCAAACTCCACACACAGTCACCCAAGGCCAGAATTAAACCCGGGTCCGTGGTACTGTGAGGCAGCAGTGCTACTGTGCAGGCCTCTCTGTTCCTCCAATCCTGGCCTCTTCCATATATCCCTGAAGTTCAAACTTCCGTCATTGGCGGTCATGTCTTCAATGGCCTAAACTCTTTACTGCCCTCCCTGAACCTTTCCTCCCCTCTCTCCTCTTTTACGATTGTGGCAACCTGACAGGGCCTAATTTTAAAATTGGATATCCTAAATTAAAGAATTGGACACTTTAAATTAAACTGCAGTCAGCTCCAGCGAATGGCCTGCTGGGAATTCAGACTTGGCCAAGTTTGAATGTACAGAACTCAGACAGGCTGCCTGTACGTGTCTGCACTACCCTGTCAATCACCCATCAAAAGGTCACCACACCTTACTGATATGCACTGGTCTATTGCCCGTAGCCCAGATTGAGGCAGCCTCTCAGATGCCCAGAATTCGCTCTGACACCTTATTTGATGAGGGGTACGTGCAGACCACACAACCGGAGAGGACACATGGGGCAGACTCAAGTGTCCTGTCAAGCGATCGTCAACTGGACCATTGGGTGCTGAGACACCCTTCCAAGGCCTCATTGGCAGAAAGCCAGAGGAAGTGTCAAAAGGGGCTGAAGGGAGGGGGATAAAAATAGGCACACAAGGTACATCAGCAGCAAAGACCCGACATAGGAGGTCACCTTGGGCATCCAGAAGACAGACCAGAGAAGGAAGGAAGGAAGAAGCAGCCAGCAAGACCCACTTTTGTGATGACGGGCCAGAGGGACTCAAGAATCGGACCCACAGTTCAATAAAGCCATCTTTGCGGGTAGCATGACCAAATCTTGGTGTTTCTAGGATAATATCTTTTGGGTTCATTTATGGGTTATCATTGTGTGTTTAAGAAAGTTCGTTGAATTTATACTTGCATTTGTCCTTTGTTCTCCTCGCTGTTGAAGACACCTAGGTAAAACCATTGAGTAAGTAAACTGGTTGAAGGTTTCTGAATTGGACAGGTACAACAAGATGCTAATTAAAGTCTACCTCTTTAATCAAGATTTTGGTTATCTTTCATAATATCTCTTGTGCATCGGTGTCGAATGTTGTTTTACAGTGGTCCCGCGAAGTGAAATGGGGCATTTTCCCATGGTAAACCTTTTTATTGTTGCATAATCTACGAGTAATAATTTGAATAGATAACACCGTTAGACAAAATTCACGTTGTTTGCTAATTTAACTAAGGTTTCAACTGATTTACTTTTGTTCGGGGAGGTAATTAAAATAATTTAGAGAAGAATTTAGTGTGACAGATTGGTTATTTAGTAACTAGTCATCGTCCATGTGGTGAACCACTGTATTATATTGTACTTACTGTTCTTACTGTTTGTTACATGTCTGGGTTTGTCCCTGCAGGCTCCGCCCCTCGGGCTCAAGTATAAAGGTGACTATCCTCCAGCCCTGCCCTCATTCTGGTACCGGCTGCCAGCAGGTATCTTTTAGCTGATTAAAGCCACAGTTTACTCTTCCGACTCTCGTCTGTCGTCATTGATGGTACACCAATTTAATCAGCTAGAATTTTAAGATGGATCCATCACTCAAGCCTGATAGCCTGGAGCTGGACCCCCAAGCAGCCGACGCCACTGCCACATTTGAACACTGGCTAAGCTGCTTCGAATCTTACATTGATTCCTCCGCCGCCATCGCTGAGACCCTCAAGCTGCGAGTCCTCAACTCCCGGGTGAGCCCGCAGGTTTTCCTTCTCATCCTCGTTCGAGGATGCGATAACGCTGTTGAAGGGACAGTATGTTAAGGAAGTCAACGAGGTGTATGCTAGGCATCTCCTTGCCATGAGGCGACAGCGCCCCGGAGAATCGGAAGCTGAATTTCTGCGCGCCTTGCGGGTACTCGACCGGAACTGCAGTTGTAAGGCGGTATCGGCTGTCAAGCACACCGAATTGCTGATCCGGGACGCCTATGCCGCAGGCATAAAATCTAATTACATCCACCAGCGCCTACTAGAAGGGGGTACACTCGGCCTCCAAGACACAGTACAACTCTCGGACTCGTTGGAAGTGGCCTTCCATAACATGGATGCCTATACCTCCGACTACGCGGCACCCTCGTGGACGTCGTGGGCGCCGCCATCACCCGACCTAGGGGCGCCGCAAGCATGTGCCGTGCAGCGACCTGCCAACTCCGGAGGCCAGAAATGTTACTTCTGTGGCCAGGGTAAGCGCCCCAGACAACGCTGCCCAGCGAGGAGCGCGATCTGCAACGGGTACGGAAAGAAGGGCCACTTCTCTAAAGTCTGTCAGGCCCGACCTGTTTCTGAACCCAGCAGTGCTGCATGTAGCCCGCGGGGACTGCCTCCATCTTCGACGCCATCCGCCACGTGTGACCCGGGCAGGCCGCCATCTTAGCCACCATCTTCGACGCCACCCGCCACGTGCGACCCATGGGAGCCGCCATCTTCAACGTCACCCGCCACTTGTGACCCATGGGGGCCGCCATCTTGGAATCACCCCGCCGCCTACCGGAACCTCAGCTCACCCAGTCGTACGCTGGCCTCCGCTACTCTCGACCAGCCCACCCACCTTCCGAAGCTCACCTCTATCACCCTCGACCAGTCTCGACCTCATCACCTCACTAAATCCATGATGGCCGTCCAGATCAACGGCCCCGTGACGACCTGCCTCTTCGGCTCCGGGAGCATGGAGAGTTTCATTTACCCAGATACGATACGACGCTGCTCCCTCCCAATTTTACTCGTGACCCAGTGATTTTGAAGTTTCTGTTGTAACATTGGAAACACGGCAGCCAATTTGTGCACAGCAAGCTCCCACAAACAGCAATACGATAATCGCCTGGTAATCTGTTTCTCTTTTGTGGGGTTGATTTAGGTGATTACATTGCTCTTGGCTTTAAAAGCAACAGAGTTGGAAGATGAATAATCAAAGTTCCTTTCTGAAGCAGATCTGACAATTGTTTGTTGCGGTTTGCAATTCAATGGCAGTGCCTTTGGCCCTGGTGCCTCTAGGTCCTGTATTATCTTCAGTGTAGTGCTGCTTTTAGCCACTTGATGGCTCTGTCTAATAATTTTAATTTTACTGACAAGTGGCAGGATGGTCTGGAATGAGTTACTGCGATCGAATTGTCGACGCAATGTCCCTACTCCTTTCCTCCCTGTCCCCGTGTCTAGGTACTGGTGAGGTGGTTAATCTGAATTACCCGCATTTCTATGTTATAGGCCCGATGTTACCCTGGTCCCAGTACCTCTCCCACTGCAGGGACTCACAGCTGTTAGTGGGAGGCTGACAGAGGTGGCTTCTGGAGTCTTTTGGGACCTTCTAAATGCTTTTCCTGCAAAGGAAAATGCAACAGAGGCAGCTAATAACTCTGTTCACTGAAACAGTCTCGCACTCCCATGAATGGCACTCTGACCACAAGATGAGCTTCTGACCACATACATATTCACGCCATCACTAAAACTGCCCAGTTCCACCTCCATAACATCACCCAATTTCACCCCGTCTCAGCTCATCTGCTGCTGGAACCATCATTTGTGCCTTTGTTACCTTGAGACCTCATTATTCCAACGTGCTCTTGGCTGATCTCCCACATCCGACCCTACGTGAACTTGAGGCCATCCAAAAGTTCACTGTACCTGTCTTAACCCGTTCCTCTATCACCCCTGTGCTCTCTTACATCAGCTCCGGGTCAAGCCACTTCTTGGTTTTAGAATTCATAACCTTGTTTTCAAATCCCTCAAAGACATTGCTTTTTATATCTCTTGTCATCTCCTCCAGCACCACAATCCTCCGTAATATCTGCACCCCTCTAAATCTGGCATAAGACCATAAGACATAGGAGCGAAAGTAAGGTCATTCGGCCCATCGAGTCCACTCCACCATTCAATCATGGCTGATTTCAACTCCATTTACCTGCTCTCTCTCCATAGCCCTTAATTCCTCGAGAAATCAAGAATTTATCAACTTCTGTCTTAAAGACACTCAACGTCCCGGCCTCCACCGCCCTCTGTGGCAATGAATTCCACAGACCCACCACTCTCTGGCTGAAGAAATTTCTCCTCATCTCTGTTCTAAAGTGACTCCCTTTTATTGTAAGGTTGTGCCCCCGTGTCCTAGTCTCCCCTGCTAATGGAAACAACTTCCCTACGTCCACCCTATCTAAGCCATTCATTATCTTGTAAGTTTCTATTAGATCTCCCCTCAACCTCCTAAACTCCAATGAATATAATCCCAGGATCCTGAGCATCCTGAGCATCCACGATTTTAATCACTTTCCCATTGGTGGCCGTGTCTTCAGCTGCCTCGGCACAAAGTTCCAGAATTCCCTCCCTATCCATCTCTGCCACTCACTTTCCTGCTTCAAGACGCTCCTTAAAGCCGACCTCTTTGTCCAAGCATTTGGCCATCTGACCTAGTTATGTGGCTCAGGTTGTGGGGGGCAGGTGGGGGGGGGGGGGGGGGGGTGAAGTGAGTGTCATATTTTGTTTTGCAACGGTTCCGTGAAGTGCATTGGGAGATATTGGGCAGGATTCTCTAAAAATGGGGCTAAGTCCCCCACGCCGGTGGGAAAACCGGCGCCAATGACTCCGGCGTCAACGGCCCCGAAAGTGAGGAATTCTCACTTTTCTAGGGGGCTACGTTGCTGCCGGAATCGTCCCCGCAGCTCCAGCCGGTGTATTTCCGCGCATGCGCATCGGTTCCCTTCTCCGCTCTGGCCCCCGGGCAATGTGGCGGAGCTCTACAAGGGCCCGACGTGGAGTAAGGTAGGTCCCCATGGAACCAGCCCGCCCGCCAATCGGTAGGCCCTGATCGCGGGCCTGGCCACCGTGAGCCCCCCCACCCCCTCCAAGGTCGGATCCCCCCCACCTCCCCTCCAGGACGGCCTCCACACATTTACCTTGCAGGTCCCACCGTGTGTGAGGTGAGTAATCCACGCCGGCGGGACTGGGCCAAACATGACGGCTACTCGGCGCATTGGGGCCCGGAGAATCGCCAGGGGGGTGGGGGAGGCGCTGTCAACGGCCTCTGACCGGCGCGGCGGGAATCCCGCCGGCCCCCGAAAAAAGGCGCCGGAGAATGCGGAAGCCGGCGGTGGGGCCTCGGGATTCTCCGACCTAGCACCGGGGTCAGAGAATCCCAGCCTTTATTCCTTAAAGTCGCTATATAAATGCAAATTGTTGTTATATCACTACTTTGTCCAACAGAGGGAGTATGTGAGCTGCCAAATTTCAGGTTGAATGAACCTGATCAGTTGGTGAGCCTTAATAATGGCTACAGTTAAGCTGGTCACCAGATTAATCTTTGAAGGGGTTCAGGTTTTGTTTGGAAACATGAGGGTCCACAGTGGTGCCTTCACTTTCTTACGTTCTTGCTGTGGGGACGGGACGGGCACAGTTTCAAACTCAGGGCTCTCCCGTTTAAGATGGAGTGAAGAAGAATTTCTTCTCTCAGAGAGTTGTCAGTCTTTGGAATTCTCTTTCCAGAGGCAGTGGAGGCTGGTTCATTGACTATATCCAAAGCTGAGAGAGGGATTCTTGATTGACGAGGGAATCAGGGTGTATGGGGCAAGAAAGTACAATTAAGACCATGGTCGGATTGAGAGGCAGAGCACATTCGAGGGGGGTATGGCCTTCTTCTTCTCCTATTTCTTATGTCTGCATGTTCTGCAGTAACGTGGCTGCACATTAGGCCCCAGGATTACGGGATGCTGCTCTCTCATGAGAGCAAAAATGCTGCGATACGCACAGTCTCTCGATGGCCTTCCCACAATAGGATGACTGACATGGTCCTACCTGGTCTACATGCAGAATAACACATCAGTGCTCATTTGTGTGTGGTGACTGAGTGTTAGGTGATGGTGTTACTCTAAGAAGCAGATTCATGCTAGATTGCCTGGGTAAGTGCCGCTCCAACAACATTCGGGAAACTTTAAACCATCCAGGATAAGCTTACTTGATTGCTGTCCCTCCCACAAACATTCAATCAGTCCACCACTGATGCACAGTGCCAGCAGTGTGTACCATCTACAAGATGCAGTGTAGAAACTTGCCAAGGTTCCTTAGGCACCATCTTCCACACCCACAATCACTAATTTCTAGGACAAGAGCAGCAAATACTTGAGAACACCACCGTCTGGAGGTTCCCCTCCAAGTCACTCACCACCCTGATTTGGAAATATATCGCAGTTCCTTCACTGTCACTGGGTCAAAATCCTGGAACTCTTCCCTAACAGCACAGTGGGTGTACCTATAGCTCAGGGACTGCAGCTGTTCAAGAAGGTAGCTCACCACCACTTTTTCAAGAGCAATTAGGGATGGGCAACAATTGTCGGCCTAGCCAGCGACACCCACATCCCATAAATACATCTTTTTAAGTTTTGGATGTTATATGGGCATATCTACAAGTTAAATGCCTCAAATGAGAGGACATCAATCAACAATAACATTGAAAGGTTATTTAAGTGAGGTGAAGTGTATATTAAAATGCAGGCTCTATTCAGGCCAGGGAGTGACAGGGATGCTATCATCAGCATTGTAATACAAAGAGCCTTAGTCATGATGACATAGCTTGAAAGGATTGTGGCGAGAAATAACAATCAGTTTGGGAGGTACCTACCCCAGTGTGATGAGCGAGGAAAGGGGATGAATACAGAATACTGTGGAATTCAACATTAACGTCTACTTGTGTGCCAAACAATGGAGGAAGCATGCAATAAAGAGAGCTAAGCAATCCCACAACCAATGGATCCGCTCTAAGCACTGCAGTCCTGCAGTTGTGAATGATGGTGGGCAATTAAACAAGGCAATGGAGGAAGAGGTTCCATAAATATCCCATCCTCAGTGATGGGCAGGTCCAGCACATGAGTGCAAAGGGTAAGGCTGAAGCATTCGTAACAATCTTCAGACAGAAGTGCTGAGTAGATGATCAGACTCGGTCTCCTCGGAGGTTCCCAGTATCACAGATGTCAGTCTTCAGCCAATTCGATTCTCTCCACATGATACCAAGAAATGACTGAAGGCACTGAATACTGTAAAGGCTATGGCCCCTGACAATATTCTGACAATAGTACTGAAGACTTGTGCTCCAGAACTTGCCACACCCATAGCCAAGGTGTTCCAGTACAGCTACAACACTGGCATCTACCCGTCAAAATTGCCCAGGTATGTCTTGTCCACAAAGGTAGGACAAATCCAACCTGGCCAATTACCGCCCTATCAGTCTAATCTTGATCATCAGCAAAGTGATGGAAGGAGCCATCAACGGTGCTATCAAGCATCACTTACTCAGCAACAACCTGCTCACTGACGCTCAGTTTGGGTCTCCAGGGTCATTCAGCTTCTGGCCTCATTACAGCCTTGGTATTTGGGTACTGGGGACTAGTCAGGTCGGATCGGGGATTAGTCAGGTCTGGCTGGGAGGAGTTGGGGGGCAGGTGATTAGTTGCAGGGTTGGTGGGTACATGGGGAGGGCATCAGTTTGTGAATAGGGGGTCAGCAGTATAATTATCCTGGAGTTGAACAAGGTTTGTTTTCTGTCCAGCATTCTATCATTTCCTTGTTAACTATTCAGGTAACCCTGTCAGAACCGCTCAAAGTCTCCAACTCTAATGCGGAATTGGAAACCTCCTCAGTGGGTCCTGGGACAGCAGGGGAATTGCCCATCAGAAGTCCCAACTTCCAGACAATTCCCACAGAGTCCTTGCATTGGGACTTATGAGGGGTCCCGTCGCACATCGTCTGGGACACATCCTATCTCCGGCCTATCGGAGACCAGAAGATCCAGGCCGCAATGTCTTAAGCACCCAGAGGAATTTTTCCCTCGAAACTTTCATCCATTTAACATAATTAATTTTGCAATCATTTGCTACATAAACTCTCAGGCCAATGGGGAAGGAGATCGGAGGGAGTAGGTAGAGGTGGCAGTGATGTTGGAGATATATAAAAGATTATTAGCATGGAAAGAGAAAGAGTCTTCTTTACCTGTCATCGAATTCACTTGATTTCTTGTTTTGTCCTTAATTAGCAATAAAATTACCCTAACTTGATTCGTCAAATGATCTCATCATTGGCAACGGAAAGTCGGCGCCTGAATCTGTTGCTACACAATTGCCCTGTATTATTGTTGTCGGAGACCAAGGCATTGCTGCGATTCTCAATTTCGTTTTGTTCAGAAGCACTTGAATTTATTTATCCAGGCAATGTAAACAAAGTAATTGAGGCTCTCAATAAAAAAGGCTTGTATCCTAGATCTTACTGATTGTTCCAATCATTTTAAAGAATTTAATTAAATATGATGCTCATACTATCAAGTAACTATCTCGGCTGTTGCTTGTGCCAAATTGGACACAACATCTCATTGAAAGAAATTCCGGTCTGATACCTAATTAAAAACAAAATCTCACGGGTGCACTAAAGGACAACGTGCCTGCATTACAGTTTGTATGCTTTTAATATTAAAATGTCAGCATAAATTGCATTTATCAAAGCCCCTGTTTAAGTACACACAAGAAAGATTTTTTTCATACAATTATACAAAATGCTCATTCCAATTTCACATTCAAGGTGTTTAGACACATTCATGGATATTTTTTTTTAACTTTCGTCCTGAATTATTCTTTTTAAAATCCTGAATTGAAGTTTTGAATTTTTTTGTACCTTGCACCACCCTTTATTTTAATTGGAGGTACGTCCAGACTGGTTTGGAGAGAAATTGAGAAGATGATGTAACAGCGTGGAACAAAATCAAGCCATTCAGTCCATTGCGTCCACAGGCTATTTACAATCTACTCTATCCATGGCCGCCACTGTGTGACAAGAAACAACAACTTCCTGGTGCCCACATCGTTTGAATCACGTTTTGTGTGCAGTGAAGGCAGTTTCAATTGTGGTACTCACAAATGAATCAGAAAATTAGCTGAAGAGAAAAGGTTTTCAGGACTCACAGGGAAAGGCGCAGAAGCAGCGCTATCTCTATCAGACAGTAACACAGACATGATGGACCAAATGGCTTCCGTCTTCACTGTATTATTTTATGATTCTATAATTCTATTAAATTTTTGAATTATTCCAAATTTTTTGGACTATTGGGAGGTGGTGGCGTTGTGGTATGGTCACTGTCTAGTAATCCAGAGATCCAGGGTAATGTTTTGGGAACGAAATTTCGAATCCCACCACAGCAGATAGCGAAATTTGAATTCAATAAAAATCTGGAATTAAAAGTCTAATGATGACCATGAAACCATTGTCGATTGTCATAAAAACTCATCAAGTTCACTAATGGTGGCATGGTAGCACAGTGGTTAGCACTGTTGCTTCACAGCGCCAGGGTCCCAGATTCGATCCCAGGCTTGGGTCACTGTCTGTGCGAAGTCAGCACGTTCTCCTCGTGTCTGCGTGGGCTTCCTCCGGGTGCTCCGGTTTCCTCCCCCAAGTCCCGAAAGACATGCTTGTTAGGTGAATTGGACATTCTGAATTCTCTCTCTGTGTACCCGAACAAGCAGCAGAATGTGGAGACTAAGTGTTTTTCACAGTATCTTCATTGCAGTGTTAATATAAGTCTACTTGTGACATTAAAAGATAATTATTTAAAAAAATTACTAATGCTCTTTAGGGAAGGAAATCTGCTATCCTCGTCTGGTCTGACCAACAGGTGACCATCACGTCCTGGGGTGGGACTCAATGCTGGAGCGACTGGCTCAGAGGTAGAGAAACTACCCAATGAACCACAAGACCTCCTCTACTGTGATACAGTGGCTAATTATATTCTGAGCTATTCATCTCTCTCACTATTGTGGCAATGCTATTAAATATTACACTTCAAAGAGAAAGATGCCTCTATGTCAGACTGGAGCAAAAAGCTTATTTTTCAACATGATTCAGATTTGTGGAGTCCTGGACAAGCTTATTTGGCAGTAACCGCTTTAAGAAGCTCTCAGGGAGACTGATGAAAATGTTCAGAGCAGGGGTCAGTGTAGGCTGATCATCACTGACACTGGGCAGGATTCTCAGGTACCACAGCCGCGTGTTTCTCGGCTGCACGCCGTTCGCTGGTGGTGGGATTCCATACTCCCGCCGCTTGTCAATGGGATTTCCCATTGAGCCACCAAATAATTTGTCGGAGGGTGTGCGCTGCCAGCAGGGAAAAAGATTCCCAGCAGCCGGAGAATTCCAGCCACTCTCTTTCCAGCATCCCACCTGCCTTTGCACGTCTTTTCTTTTCACTAAGATTGGCAAACGCGGGAACATTGGGCTTTATCAACTTGGATCTCACTGAGCTGCTGAAAATCAGGGAGAAGGTAGATGGAGAACGTGAAACAGGACATCTGTAATTTGACGAGCCCTGATTTGAGTGGACTCTGTCCACACCACAGGGATGCAGGAAAAGCACCTTCAGAACAAAACAGAAAACAATGGCACAAATGTTAAAACAAATATACTTTACTCCCTATGTTGCAAAATTGAATTAGCAATGGAAGCCTCCTCGCAAATTAACATTGACTGTGTTTTGCCATTCATTCTGTTAATAGATGATTTCAGCATTTAACTGTAGTGTGCCTCTTTACTACTTGTTTGTATGCTTTTTCTATTCAACCCTATAAAACTCTTTCACATGTAAAATGCCTCATTTTTATTTTCTTACCCAGTTAAAGACAATCGTTATACAGATTCCTGTGTGGTTTCTGTGGTTAAGGCTGATTCATGTGAGCCACATTCTGTGGCTTTCAATTGCCAGAAGTAAATGGGTGTACAGCTGTTGCATCTATCTTTACACACTGATAGTGGTGACTGGTGGCCACAATAAACGTAATCACTCTGCATTGACCATACACTTAAAATGTCAGTCACTGGGCTCAAGACCGGGTATTTAGTCACCCACTGCACTGGAAGGCTGGGATGCTAAATGTTTACAGTGGACAATCTGAATCAGTTTTCTGGCGAGAGAAATGCAAACATGTTTTGGAAGAACCTTACCTGGAGATTTTAAAGCTCTCTGTATCAGTGGCTGTGGCCTATTAGAGGGCTTTGGAATAGTTTTCCGCTGCTTTGCAATGTTACTTGCAATCAGAAGGCTCCAAGGTTTTGACATTATGCTACAGTAAAGCCAATCAGTCGAGAGAACTGCTTGCTGATATAAACTCGGTCGAGCCACAGTAGAAACATACCATGGTTACATGTTCGGCACCAAAGCTAAATTAGTAGCTCTGAATGTTGAAAAAGCAGAAACAGGTGTTAGCGTTTTCTAATATGCAGAAAACAGTACTACTCACAGTATTATCTTAAATCACAATCCCAGCAAAGTATATTCAAGACTGAATTTCAAAATCTGATTCCACTTTAACATTGAAGTTTTGTGAAATATTTGTTGCAAAGGGTGTGTGGGAAGTAAAACTAGAAATTGTTGTTGCTGATAATCGTGGACATGATTCAGCATTTCACAATGTAAGATAACACTTCTGTGATATTCCTTCCATTATTTTAAAACAGGCATTTTCCAGCTTTTTTTGAAGAGTTGATATCACTTTGTACTTTCGATATCCAATTGGTGTTACGTTCGCAGCTGCTGAGACCTGATCCGAAACGTGCAGCCAAAGATTATAAACAGTGGTGTCGCAGGTCGAGCAGAGAAATGTAGGCCGGAGTTTTTAAGATGGTGGGGTCTCGCTTCCCACCATCCAAAGAGTTGGCAGGGAACACATACCCACCAACTCCTGGAGCCTCGCAAACATTTTGCACTCAAATGAGAGTCAATTGTCTGCAGACAGCACGTCCGTCCCTCGCTCGGGAGGGAGTCCCACCTTAGAGAGATGGTGGCTAGCTTGATTGGCCAGTAACTCTCCAGCCCCTGCAGTGACAGCGCTGCAGTGGGCAGAAGAAGAAATGCAGGAAGGTGCGTCAGACTCAGGTCAGAATTTTCAGTCTCCCCCCTCCTCGCCCCGGGGGGTGGGGGCAAAGGGGGAAATCAGAGTCTCAAGGGAAAGGCCGGTGGAGAAGGGATGGGGAGTTGGGGAAGGGGGGTCCAGAAGCCATGGATCTTAAGGAGAGTGGGGGGGGGGGGGGGGGGGGATGCCCATTTTCGTAAGGTGGCTTCTGATGGGGTGCCCTGCCACTCCCCCCCTTGCCACCTGAGATGTGCCTCTGTTCATGTTTGGCCTTCCCCCTTGAGAGTTCAATCCTCCAAATTAAGGATGGGCAGGAAATCGCCACTTATGGGCCTCAATTGGGTGGCTACTAACCCAACGTTGGGAGCATTAAATTCTGGCCGTGGTGGATTTTGTCACAGGGAGCCTGTTGCTGTATAATTGCAAGCTGCTCTGACCTGTTGATGGTACATCATCTAAAGCATTGATGCTACGCTTGAGATCATCATGCTGTTATATGAGTGGAGTGGCACGCACCTGCACCAAAAAGCTGAAGTCAGTATGAAACATTGGCCGGAGCCTCAAGGGTTTCGCAGCAGTGAGGAGTGCATTCAATGGGAAACCCCATTGACAATGGCAGGGCTAGAAGATCCAGCCACTGTCTGTTCAATCGTGGGCCCCCGCCGACACTGCGAAACACACGGTGGGTTTCGTGACAAATCACAGCCATTATATCCAGCTTTCATTTGGTATGTGAATTTACTTGAAATTAGTGGTAGGAACAGATACTGCAGTGGCCAGGGGATGCTAAGCACGACTGGGAGGTGGGGGGTATCAGAGGCATCTTTTTTAAAGAATGAAGGCAAATCATTTTCAACTAAATAAAGGCTAAACGGCCATGACGAATGCACAATCAAATTAGAAGTCAAATAAGCAACGATTATGGCAAAATCAGTTCATATTCTATTCTCGTCTCAGACAATTTTAATTGCCACATTGTCAGCGATGTAAATTTTCCTTTTGATTCAACAGAGGGGCTACGTAAAGATTTTGATTATGCAGCGACTAGGAAAATATTGTATAGTTTAAAACAAACCTCCTGCACAAGCAGCAGGCTGGTATTAACCCCTTTTCACCCATTGTCCCTTCAGAGACAGTCCGATCGGTTCACATCAGCAGTGAACCATATTCAATCATATTCTTCCAATAATCATAGAATCATAGAATTTACAGTGCAGAAGGAGGCCATTCGGCCCATCGAGTCTGCACCGGCCCTTGGAAAGAGCGCCCTACTTAAGCCCACCCTATTCCCATAACCCAGTCGCCCCAGTGTAGTGCACAATGACTTACGAGAGAGACGAGAAGTGATGAAGTCGATTCAGGCTTTATTAAGCGAGACTTGTCCCCAGCAGCTCAGCAACAGAATGAAGCTGCGGGGAGAAGCTCGGGTTCTTATACTCCGCCTTCAGGGTGGAGCCAGGAGTCAGCAGCCAACCAGGACCTGGGATCTGTCAGCCAAAAGCATCACAGCTTCACAGTCCCACATGACCCCGAATACATACCACCACATTCACCCCTTGTTAAAAAGGAACCCGGCAGGGTGGTGGTTCGCATGGTGGTAGGGGTTTACAAGGCTGGCCCTGGAAGGAACATTTTGGACATGTTACTACAGTTTTAGCCCTACACTGGGCTATGTACATGTTTGTGAAAACTATTTACAATATTAGCAAAAAAAATTGTTTTTGTTACAACAACATTCTTGGTGTCACGCGGATTCCACGAGTCGAGCGGGCGGTCTGGTCTTCCTCGTCGATCGCCTCAGCCCCGGTGGTGGTGCAGGTGCTTGTTCAGGCGTTGTCGTCTCCGGGAGCGTTTCGGTGTTTGTTCCTGTTTTACTCCTGGGCGGGCACGGGAGGAGGACTGATCCCCCCGGGAAGGGGGCGGTGGCAGGGTGCGACGGTGGCAGGGAGGGGATGATCGGTGTCGGGGGGGGGGGGGGGGTGTTGCCGGCGGGTGTCAGGTCCCGCAGGGAGACCGTGTCCTGTCGGCCGTCTGGGTAGGCGTACTGCGGGTTCGCGTGGAGAAGGTGAACCCTCTCGACCAACGGGTCCGATTTGTGCGCCCGCACATGTTTCCGGAGCAAGATGAGTCCTGGGGCCGCCAGCCAGGTCGGCAGCGATGTTCCGGAGGAGGACTTCCTGGGGAAGACAAGGAGGCGCTCATGAGGCGTTTGGTTAGTGGTGGTACACAGCAGCGGCCGGATGGAGTGGAGAGCGTCCGGGAGGACCTCCTGCCACCGGGAAACTGGGAGATCCCTGGACCGTAGGGCCAGTAGGACGGTCTTCCAGACCGTGCCGTTCTCCCTCTCTACTTGCCCGTTCCCCCGGGGGTTGTAGCTGGTCGTCCTGCTCGAGGCTATGCCCTTGCTGAGCAGGAACTGGCACAGCTCGTTACTCATGAAGGAGGACCCCCTGTCGCTATGGATATACGCGGGGCAACCGAACAGTGTGAATATGGTGCCAAGGGCTTTAATGACTGTGGCCGCTGTCATGCCAGGGCAGGGGATGGCGAAGGGGAAACTAGAGTACTCGTCCACCATGTTCAGGAAGTATGCGCTGCGGTCAGTGGAGGGGAGGGGCCCTTTGAAATCCAAACAGAGGCGTTCAAAGGGGCGGGAAGCCTTGATCAGGTGCGCTCTATCCGGCCTGAAAAAGTGCGGTTTGCACTCTGCGCAGATGTGGCAGTTCCTGGTGACTGTACGGACCTCCTCCACAGAGTAGGGGAGGTTGCGGGACTTTACGAAATGGTAGAATCGGGTGACCCCCGGGTGGCAGAGGACCTCGTGGAGGGCTTGGAGGCGGTCTATTTGTGTGTTGGCACATGTGCCGCGGGATAGGGCATCGGACGGCTCGTCCAGCTTTCCGGGACGGTACAAGATCTCATAGTTGAAGGTGGAGAGCTCGATCCTCCACCTTAAGATCTTGTCATTTTTAATTTTGCCCCGCTGTGCATTATCGAACATGAAGGCTACCGACGGTTGGTCGGTGAGGAGAGTGAATCTCCTGCCGGCCAGGTAATGCCTCCAATGTCGCACAGCTTCCACTATGGCTTGGGCTTCCTTTTCCACTGAGGAGTGGCGGATTTCTGAGGCGTGGAGGGTCCGGGAGAAAAAGGCCATGGGTCTGCCCGCTTGGTTAAGGGTGGCCACCAGAGCTACGTCGGATGTGTTGCTCTCGACCTGGAAGGGGAGGGACTCGTCGATGGCGCGCATCGTGGCCTTTGCGATATCCGCTTTGATGCGGCTGAAGGCCTGGCGAGCCTTTGTCGACAGGGGGAAGGTAGTGGACTGTATTAGCGGGCGGGCCTTGTCTGCATACTGGGGGACCCACTGTGCGTAATATGAAAAGAAACCCAGGCAACGTTTCAGGGCTTTGGAGCAGTGGGGGAGGGGAAATTCCATAAGGGGGCGCATGCGTTCGGGGTCGGGGCCTATTATCCCATTGCGCACTACGTATCCCAGGATGGCCAACCGGTTTGTGCTAAAAACGCACTTTTCCTCGTTGTATGTGAGGTTCAAGGCGTTAGCGGTCTGGAGGAACTTTTGGAGGTTGGCGTCGTGGTCCTGCTGATCGTGGCCGTAGATGGTTACGTTGTCGAGATACGGGAACGTGGCCTGCAACCCGTGCTGGTCAACCATTTGGTCCATCTCCCGTTGGAAGACCGAGACCCCGTTTGTGACACCAAATGGGACCCTTAGGAAGTGGTATAGACGCCCGTCTGCCTCGAAGGCTGTGTACTTGCGGTCACCTGGGCGGATGGGGAGCTGGTGGTAGGCGGACTTGAGGTCCACGGTGGAGAAGACCTTATACTGGGCAATCCGATTGACCATGTCGGATATGCGTGGGAGAGGGTACGCATCTAGCTGCGTGTACCTGTTGGTCTGACTATAGTCTACGACCATCCTTTGCTTCTCCCCGGTCTTTACTATTACCACCTGGGCTCTCCAGGGACTATTGCTAGCCTGGATTATGCCTTCCTTCAGCAACCGCTGGACTTCAGACCAAATAAATACCCGGTCCTGGGCGCTGTACCGTCTGCTCCTCGTGGCGACGGGTTTGCAATCCGGGGTGAGGTTTGCAAACAAGGATGGCGGTTCAACCTTGAGAGTTGCGAGGACGCAGACAGTGAGTGGGGGTATTGGGCCGCCGAATTGGAATGTTAGGCTCTGCAGGTTACACTGGAAATCTAATCCCTGTAATGTGGGCGCGCAGAGTTGGGGAAGGACGTAGAGCCTGTAGTTCTTAAACTCCCTCCCTTGCACCGTTAGGTTCGCGATGCAGAACCATTTGATCTCTACGGAGTGGGATCCTGCAGCTAGGGAAATCTTTTGCGTGCTTGGATGGATGGTCAGAAAACAGCGTCTTACCGTGTCTGGGTGAATAAAACTTTCAGTACTCCCGGAGTCGATCAGGCATGGCGTCTCGTATCCGTTGACCAGCACCGTTGTTGTCGTCGTCTGGAGCGTCCGGGGCCGCGATTGATCCAGTGTCACCGAAGCCAGTCGTGGTAGTAGTGTCGCGGCGCCTTCTTCGGACCCCGTGGAGCCGTCGATGCTGGGGTCCTTTGTTGTCAACCAAGATGGTGGCGTCCATGAATCGCACGCGGCCGGGGGTGGACAAAATGGCCGCCCCCATGGATCGCACGTGGTCGGGGGTGGACAAAATGGCCACCCCCATGAATCGCATGTGGCTCGGGGGTCACAAGATGGCGGCGCCCATCCTCCCCTCGTGGTGCCCGGGACCCAAAATGGCGGCACCCACGGGTCGCACATGGGGCGCTGGGGGGGTTGGGGAGCGTTTGGGATGTGCTGGGCTCGTTCTTCTCCGGGGATTGCGGCGACCCCCCGGGACCGGCACACTGCCGCGTAATGGCCCTTCTTGCCGCAGCTTTTACAAATAGCTGCGCGGGCCGGGCAGCGTTGCCGGGGGTGTTTCGCTTGTCCGCAGAAATAGCAGCGGGCCCCCCCCGGGATGGTCTGGCGCTTTAACCGCGCAAGCTTGCGAGGGGGGGGGGGTTGTCGCGACGGGGGTCCACGGAGCCCAAGGGGCTGCCGCGCGGTCGGAGCCGTAGGCGCGGGCATTTTGCGAGGCCACATCTAGGGAAGCTGCAAGGGCCCATGCCTCTGAGAGTCCTAGCGACTCTCTTTCTAAAAGTCTTTGGCGGATTTGGGGAGAGTTCATACCTGCCACAAATGCATCGCGAATTAGCATGTCCGTGTGTTCGATCGCGTTCACCGGCGGGCAGCTGCAGCCCCGTCCCAAAATTAGCAGCGCGGTGTAGAATTCTTCTAGCGATTCTCCGGGACTTTGCCGTCTCGTCGCGAGTTGGTGGCACGCGTAGACCTGGTTAACGGGCCGAACGTAGATGCCCTTCAGCAATGCGAGCACCGTCGGGAAATCCTCTGCGTCTTCTATGAGAGGGTAAATTTCCGGGCTTACCCTCGAATGCAGGACCTGCATTTTCTGGTCTTCTGTGATCCGGCTGGGGGCTGTTCGGAGGTAGCCTTTAAAGCATGCTTGCCAGTGTTTAAATACTGCTCCCGAGTTCGCTGCGTGGGGGCTGATCCGCAGGCATTCCGGGGCGATCCGGAGCTCCATAGTCTTTTAAGCTCGCTTAATAAGTTGTAGCGCACAATGACTTACGAGAGAGACGAGAAGTGATGAAGTCGATTCAGGCTTTATTAAGCGAGACTTGTCCCCAGCAGCTCAGCAACAGAATGAAGCTGCGGGGAGAAGCTCGGGTTCTTATACTCCGCCTTCAGGGCGGAGCCAGGAGTCGGCAGCCAACCAGTACCCGGGATCTGTCAGCCAATAGCATCACGGATTCACAGTCCCACATGACCCCTAATACATATCACCACACCCAGCTAACCTTTTCGGACACTAAGGGGCAATTTAGCGTGGCCAATCCACCTAGCCTGCACATCTTTGGACTGTGGGAGGAAACCGGAGCACCCGGAGGAAACCCACTGTGGTAGTCACCACTGATGTATTATACTGTATATATATGGGTTTTACGGTAAGGCCCCTGTACTACAGGTACGGGGGTAGATCCCTGCTTGCTGGCTCCGCCCAGTCGGCAGAGTATAAATATGTGTGCTCTCCGTACAGCAGCCATTTCATCAGCTGCTGTAGGAGGCCACACATCTCTGTGTAATAAACCCTCGATTACATTCTACTCTCATCTCGTCGTAATTGATAGTGCATCAATTTATTACACAGATTTTTCAGAGATGGACCTCCGCATCAAGGCGGATCGCTTGCAGCTGCATCCTCAAGCAGACAACGCCAAAAAAGCCTTCGAACATTGGCTAGCTTGCTTTGAAGCTTACATCGGGTCTGCGCCAGACCCAATCCCAGAAGCACAGAAGCTCCAGATTCTGTACACACGGCTGAGCTACAGCGTTTTTCCCCTCGTCCAGGACGCGCCGACCTACGCAGAAGCCATGGCGCTACTGAAGGAGAATTACGCTCAGCGGACCAACACGATCTACGTCAGGCACCTCCTATCCACGCGGTGCCAACTTCCCGGTGAGCCTGTGAAAGATTTCTGCCATGCCCTGCTCACCCTAGTTAGAGACTGTGACTGCCAGGCCGTCTTGGCCACTGAACACTCGAACCTACTGATGAGAGACGCGTTCGTTACGGGCATAGGGTCTGACTACATCCGCCAGCACCTCGCAGCGACCAAAAAACTAGCTTACGGTTGCATCACGCCACGTTCAGGCCTATGCCCCCGACCGCGCGGCCCAACCCCTCTTGTGCATCGTGGACCCCGGCGACGGCCATCCCATCATGGACCCCATTAGCAACAGCCCCCAGCCAGCCCCACGCCTGCACCACGCAGCAGCCAACCAACCCCGGGGGACCCAAATGCTACTTCTGTGGACAGTCAAAACACCCCCGGCAGTGCTGCCCGGTGCAGAGCGCCCTCTGCAAGACCTGTGGCAAGAAGGGACATTTTGCTGCAGTGTGCCAGGCCCGCTCAATCGTTGCTATTGTCCCGGCACCACCCACGTTCGGTCAGTGGGCGCTGCCATCTTCCCCTCCTCGGACCACATGCGGCCCGTGGGCGCATCCATCTTGCTCTACTCACAACACGTGCGGCCCATGGGCGCCGCCATCTTGTCTCCTCAAGGAGACGTGCGGCCCGTGGGCGCCGCCATCTTTCCCGCCTCAGGACCCCTGCCCGTCAGGCACCTCATCAGGCCGCTCATCAACTGCAACCGCCGATGACCAGCCGTGTCTCGCCTCGGTCACGATTGACCAGTCTCGACCATACAATCTCGCGACCGATTCGACAAAGGTGAAGGTCGACGGGCACGAGATCTCCTGCCTTCTGGACTCCGGGAGCACCGAGAGCTTCATCCACCCCTGTACAGTAAGGTGCTGCTCCCTCGCCGTACACCCCGCTAACCAGAGAATCTCCCTGGCCTCTGGATCGCACTCCGTGGCGATCCGGGGGTACTGCATCGCCACCCTCACCGACCAGGGCGTGGAGTTCAGTGGCTTCCGCCTCTACGTCCTCCCCAACCTCTGCGCTGCCTTGCAACCCGGCCTGGACTTCCAGTGCAACCTCCAGAGCCTAACCCTGAAATTTGGCAGGCCCTTACCACACCTTACCGTTTGTGGTCTCGCGACACTTAAGGTCGACCCGCCTTCCCTTTTTGCAAACCTAATCCCGGATTGCAAACCCGTCGCCACCAGGAGCAGATGGTACAGCACCCAGGACAGGACCTTCATCAGGTCTGAGATTTCACACCGCCACTCTCCTCAACCTCACGTATAACAAGGAGAAGTGTGTTCAGCACGAACCGATTAGCCATCCTCGGCTATGTGGTCCAGAACGGAGTTTGGGGCCCTCCCCCAATCGCATGCAACACCTCATGGAACTCCCCGCCCCCCCCCACTGCCCCAAGGCCCTCAAACGATGCCTGAGGTTCTTTTCGTATTACGCCCAGTGGGTCCCAAACTATGCGGACAAGGCCCGCCCACTCATTCAATCTACTGTTTTCCCACTGACGGGCGAGTCTCACCAGGCCTTTGACCGCATCAAGGCCGACATCGCCAATGCCGCGATGTACGCGGTCGACGAGACGCTCCCCTTCCAAGTCGAGAGCGATGCATCAGACGTCGCTCTGGCCGCCACCTTCAACCAGGCAGGCAGGCCCGTGGCATTCTTTTCCCGCACCCTCCATGCCTCCGAAATTCGGCACTCCTCCGTCGAAAAGGAGGCCCAAGCTGTGCGGCACTGGAGGCATTACCTGGCTGGCAGGAGATTCACTCTCCTCACTGACCAACGGTCAGTTGCCTTCATGTTTAATAATGCACAGTGGGGCAAGATCAAAAACGATAAAATCTTGAGGTGGAGGATCGAGCTCTCCACCTTTAATTAAGAGATATTGTATTGCCTCAGTGAGCTCAATGAGCCCCCCGATGCCCTATCCCGAGGCACATGTGCCAGCGCACAAGTGGGCCGACTCGGGACCCTGCACGACAATCTCTGTCACCCAGGAGTCGCCCGTTTTTACCACTTCATTAAGGCCCGCAACCTGCCCTACTCCATCGAGGAAGTCAGGGCTATCACCAGAGCCTGCCAGGTCTGCACGGAGTGTAAACTGCACTTCTACCGGCCAGACCGTGCGCGCCTGGTGAAGGCCTCCCGCCCCTTTGAACGCCTCAGCGTGGACTTCAAAGGGCCCTTCCCCTCCACCGACCGCAACACGCACTTCCTCAGTGTGGTAGACGGATATTCCAGATTCCCCTTTGCCGTCCCCTGCCCCGACATGACATCTGCCACCGTCATCAAAGCCCTCAACACCACCTTCGCTCTGTTCGGTTTCCCCGCCTACGTCCACAGCGACCGCGGATCCTCATTCATGAGCGATGAGCTGCGTCAGTTCCTGCTCAACAGGAACATTGCCTCGAGCAGGACGACAAGCTACGACCCCCGGGGAAATGGGCAGGTGGAGTGGGAGAATGGGACAGTCTGGAGGGCCGTCCAGCTGGCCCTATGGTCCAGAAGTCTCCTGGCCTCCAGCTGGCAGGAGGTCCTCCCCGACGCACTTCACTCCATTCGGTCGCTCCTGTGCACCACGACTAACGAAACTCCCATGAACGTCTCTTTGCCTTCCCCAGGAAGTCCACCTATGGGGTTTCGCTCCCAATGTGGCTGGCAGCTCCAGTACCCGTTCTCCTCTGTAGACACGTGCGACTCCACAAGGCGGGCCCATTGGTTGAGAGGGTACAGCTACTCCATGCCAACCCGAAGTACGCTTACGTAGCGCACCCCGATGTCCGCCAAGACACAGTCTCCCTTAGGGACCTGGCACCAGCTGGGTCCCCACAACCCCCCCCCCTTCCCCGGCGCCACCCTCCCCTCCCCTGGCACACCCCACCACAGCCCCCGCTCCAGGACAATCCGTCCTCCCCTTGCTCCCACCCGGGGATGAAGAGGATTTCGACACGCTCCCGGAGTCACCGAAGACCAAGCCGATGCCTGAATCGCCATCAGCACTGAGGCGCTCTCGACGACAGATCAAGGCACCGGACCGCCTAAATTTGTAATATTCTCTGTGATTTTTAAAAGCAACTTGTCTGTATATAGTTCTCCACCACCCCCGCTGGACTCATTTTTAACAGGGGGTGAATGTGGTAGTCACCACTGATGTATTATACTGTATGTATATGGGTATTACGGTAAGGCCCCTGTATTACAGGTATGGGGGTAGATCCCTGCCTGCTGGCTCCGCCCAGTAGGTGGAGTATAAATATGTGTGCTCTCCATACAGCAGCCATTTCGTCAGCTGCTGTAGGAGGCCACACATCTCTGCGTAATAAAGCCTCCATTACATTCTACTCTCGTCTCGTCGTGATTGATTGTGCATCAGCCACGCAGACACATGGAGAACGTGCAGACTGTGACCCGAGCCGGGAATCGAACCTGGGACCCTGAAACTGTGAAACAACAGTGCTAACCACTGTGCTATCCTGAAGCTTGGGTATGCATGTGATTTGCAGTGGCTCAGATCACAGTGATTGAAATTCATAGAAATCCGGCACTCCTGTATGAACTGCGATCCAACCACTCCTGCATGGCCAGATTATGAAATAATTACCATTCAGCGAGTGGCTGCTGTTCTGATTTCCATATGAAACCAACACAACGCACATACAAATTAGGAGTAGAAGTAGGCACTCAGCCCCTCAAGCCATTCAATAAGATCACTGCTGATCTGATTGTAACCTCAACTCCACATTCCTGTGTACCCCAATAACCTTTCACCCCTTGTTAATCAAGAATCTATCTAGATCAGTCTTAAAAACATTCAAAGACTCTACTTCCACTGCCTTTTGAGGAAGGGGGTTCCAGAGACCCACAATCCTCTGAGAGAAAAAGTTTCTCCCCATCTCTGTCTTAAATGAGCAACCCCTCATTTTTAAACAGTGACCACCCAGTTTTAGATTCTGGAAGAAACATTATCTCCACATCCACCCTGTCAATACCCCTCAGGCTGGGAAAGGTTTTGATCAAGTCACTTCTTACTCTTCCAAATTCTTTGGCTACTGTGGTAAACTACTGTTGCACCTGTATTAGGTGATGTAAGGTAGGACCTGTACTACAGGTTCGCCGGTACTCCATGTCTGCTGGCTCCGCCCAGTAGGCAGAGTATAAATATGCTTGTCCTCCATTCAGCAGCCATTTCGCCAGCTGCTGTGGGAGGCCACTCATCTTAGAGCAATAAAGCCTCAGTTGTATCCAACTCTAGTCTTTGTTCAATTTATCATGCCTCAATTTATCGCTCTAAGATTTTCTAAAAGCTGGACCTCCGAATCAAACCAGATCGCCTGCAGCTGGATCCGCAATCACTGGCTAGCTTGCTTCGAGCGTACATCAACTCAGCGACCACTCCTGTTCCGGAGGCTCAGAAGATACAGATCCTGTACTCCAAGGTTAAGCTCCAACGTGTTTCCGCTGATCCAGGACACCCCGAACTACGCCGACGCCATGGCGCTTCTCAAAGAAAACTACGCACAGAAGACGAACACGCTCTTCGCCAGGCACGTACTCGCCACTCGCTCTCAACTCCCTGGTGAGTCCATAGAAGACTTCTGGTGGGCCCTAATCCCACTCGTCCGGGACTGTGACTGTCAGGCTGTTACGGCCACCGAACATTCTAACCTTCTTATGCGGGACTCGTTCGTAACGGGGATTGGGTCAAACCTCATACGCCAAAGACTGTGAAAAGGGGCCCGACCTAGCTGAAACAAAGAAGCTGGTGCTCTCCATGATGGTTGCCTCACGTAACATTCAGGCCTACCCCACCAGCCGCGCGGCCCACCCCTCCTACCCCTCGTGGACCACACAGACGGCCGCCCCAGCGGGGGCCTTACCCAGCCAATACACCTGCGCCACACGCCAGCCCGCGCACCCCGTGGGTCCCCAATGTTACTTCTGCGGCCAGCAGAAGCACCCTTGCCAAGGCTGCCCGGCCCGCGCTGCCCTTTGCAAGGTTTGCGGAAAAAAGGGGCACTTCGCCGCGGTGTGGCAGGCTCGCGCAGTCGCCACTATCGCCCCCAGCCCCCTAGCCTACACACAATGGGCGCAGTCATCTTCATCTCCCCGGACCACGCGCGGCCAGTAGGCGCCACTATCTCCACCTGCCGGGGCCACGCGCGCCCAGTGGGTGCCGCCATCTTCTCCCCCTCAATCCACGTGTGGCCCATGGGCACCGCCATCTTGTCCATCCCCCGCAACGTGTGGCCCATGGGCGCAGCCATTTTGTCCCCCGCAGGATCTTCTTTTTGTCTCCCCCATGGGACTTGGACACCGACAACATTCCAGGACCTGGGCCCCCCAGGCTCCCCATCATCCGACGTCAGCGACACCGGCCGCGACTCCCTCAGTGACGATCGACCAGTCTCGTCTACACATCCTGGCCACCGCATCGGCCAGTGTGAATATCAATGGCCACGTGACCTCTTGCCTGCTGGACTCTGGGAGCACCGAAAGCTTCATACACCCGGATATGGTAAGGTGCTGCTCCCTCGCGGTACACTCCGCCAACCAAAGAATTTCCCTGGCCTCTGGATCCCATTCCGTCGCAATCCGGGGGTTCTGCACAGTCACACTCACGGTCCAGGGCGTAGAATTCAGCGGCTTCCGCCTCTACATCCTCCCTCATGTCTGCGCTGCCCAACTAATCGGCCTGGACTTCCAGTGTAACCTCCAGAGTCTAACCCTCAAATTCGGCGGGCACCTACCACCCTGTGTGCGGCCTCGTACCCCTAAAGATCGATCCGCCTTCCCTCTTCGCCAATCTAACCCCGGATTGCAAACCTGTTGCCACCGGGAGCAGATGGTACAGCATCCAGGACAGGACCTTCATCAGGTCCGAGGTCCAGCGGCTGCTTCGGGAGGGCATTATCAAGGCCAGCAACAGCCCCTGGAGAGCCCAAGTGGTAGTCGTTAAAACTGGGGAGAAACACAGAATGGTCGTGGACTACAGCCAGACCATCAATCGGGACACGCAGCTCGACGCGCAACCCCTCCCATGAATATCTGATATGGTCAATCAGATTGCACATTACCGGGTCTTCTCAATGGTAGACCTCAAATCCGCCTCCATCAGCTCCCCATTCGTAAATCAGATCGTCCATTCACCGCCTTCGAGGCGGACGGTCGTCTCTATCACTTCCTCAGGGTTCCCTTCGGCGTCACTGACGGGGTCTCGGTCTTCCAAAGGGAGATGGACCGAATGGTCGACCGGTACGGTTTGCAGGCCACTTTCCCGTACCCAGACAACATCACCATCTGCGGCTATGACCAGCAGGACCACGATGCCAACCTTACCAAATTTCTCCACACCGTCACTCTCCTCAACCTCACCTGCAACAAGGAGAAGTGCGTGTTTAGCACGACCCGCTGAGACATACTCGGCTATGTGGTCCAGAACGGAGATCTGGGGCCCGATCCCGACCGCATGCGCCCCCTCATGGAGCTTCCCCTCCCCCACTGCCTCACGGCCCTCAAACGCTGCCTGGGGTTCTTTTCGTACTACGCCTAGTGGGTCCCAAATTATGCAGACAAGGTCCGCCCACTCATTCAGTCCACCCATTTTCCCCTGACGGCTGAGGCACAGCAGGCCTTCGCCCGTATCAGAGCCGATATCGCCAAGGCCGGGATGCACGCAGTGGACGAGACACCGCCCTTTCAAGTAGAGAGCGACGCATCGGACGTCGACCTAGCCGCCACTCTCAATCAGGCAGGCAGACCCGTGGCATTCTTTTCCCGCACCCTTCATGCCTCAGAAATTCGTCACCCATCCGTCGAAAAAGAGGCCCAAGCTATCGTTGAAGCTGTCCGGCAATGGAAGCATCACCAAGCTGGCAGGAGATTCACTCTCCTCACTGACCAACGGTCGGTAGCCTTCATGTTCAATAACACACAGCGGGGCAAGATCAAATACGATAAAATCTTGCAGTGGAGGATCGAGCTCTCCACCTATAATTACGAGATTTTGTATCGCCCCGGCAAACTCAATGAGCCCCCAGATGCCCTATCCCGAGGTACATGTGCCAGCGCACAAGTAGACCGACTCCGGACCCTGCTCGACAGCCTTTGTCACCCGAGAGTCACACGGTTGTACCATTTCATAAAGGCCCGCAACCTGCCCGACTCGAGGAAGTAAGGACAATCACCAGGGACTGCCAGGTCTGTGCTGAGTGCAAGCCGTACTTCTACCGGCCAGTCCGTGCGTGCCTGGTGAAGGCCTCCCGCCCCTTTGAACGCCTCAGCGTGGATTTCAAAGGGCCCCTCCCCTCCACCGACCGAAACACGTATATTCTCAGTGTGGTCGATGAGTACTCCAGGTTCCCCTTCGCCATCCCATGCCCCGACATGACCTCTGCCACCGTTATCAAAGCCCTAAACACTATTTTCGCTCTGTTCGGTTTCCTCGCCTATATCCACAGTGACAGGGGATCCTCATTCATGAGTGATGAGCTGCGTCAGTTCCTGCTCAGCAGGGGTATCGCCTCCAGCAGGACGACCAGCTACAACCCCCGAGGAAACGGGCAGGTAGAGAGGGAGAACGGGAAGGTATGGAGGGCCATCCAACTGGCCCTACGGTCCAGGACCCTCCCTTCCTCTCGCTGGCAGGAGGTCCTCCCTGATGCACTCCACTCCATTCGGTCACTGCTGTGCACCGCTACTAACAACACACCCCATGAACGTCTTTTTGCCTTCCGCAGGAAGTCCACATCTGGGGTGTCGCTCCCAACGTGGCTTGCGGCTCCAGGACCAGTCCTGCTCTGTAGGCACGTCCGCCTCCACAAGGCGGACCCGTTGGTGGAAAGGGTGCAATTGCTCCATGCCAACCCCCAATATCCCTACGTGGCGTACCCCAACGGCCGCCAGGATACTGTCTCCCTCAGGGACCTGACACCAGCAGGTTCCACACACACACACCTCTCCGGCCTGGCGCCACCCTCCCCTCCCCCAGCGCTCCCAGCATTAACCCCACCAGGACCATCCGTCCTTCCCCTGCCCGAGAATGAACAGGATTTTGGCATGCTCCCGGAGTCATCGAACATCAGGCCAGCATCGACATCGCCGCCACCACTACATCGCTCCCAGCGGAACATCAAGGCACCAGACCGGTTAAATTTCTAACTGGCACCAGACTTCAAAAGACATTTTTTTTTCTGATCGAATACTGTAAATGTAAATTCATTTCTGTAGAAAGTTCTCCACCACCCCCGCCAGACTCAATTTTAACAGGGGGTGAATGTGATAAACCACTGTTGCACCTGTATTAGGTGATGTAAGGTAGGACCTGTACTACAGGTTCGCCGGTAGTCCCTGCTTGCTGGCTCTGCCCAGTAGGCGGAGTATAAATATTCGTGTCCTCCATTCAGCAGCCATTTCGCCAGCTGCTGTGGGAGGCCACACATCTTAGAGCAATAAAGCCTCAGTTGTATCCAACTTTGTCTTTGTTCAATTGCTCGTGCCTCAGCTACAAAAGTAATCTCTCCAATCTTCCCTCATAAAGCACCCCGCTGTTCCCCTTTTATCTTTATTAATAATAACCACAAGACGCAAGTATGTTCCTTGTATTGGACAAATGACCACACAACCAGTATATTAGTTCAATTATTGTTTATTATTAAACACAGGCTTGGTTCCAAGCGTAATAATCTACACGAGGTGTTGCTAATTGTGTTCTCTCTTAATTTGCCTCTGTTTAATTACGTTTGCTCAAGAGTCGCCAGGTATCTTTCGATACCGCCACAAGGTTCAAAACCGAATACTGATCAAAGACTCGTTACACCAGTTAGTAAGTTCAAAATCAATGCTCATTTATTTACACATACAGTCAAATATACTTGTGCATAAAACTCTACAACCTAAACTATCACTACTTCTAAAAGCCTATACTTAGCTTCGGGTGCCCACTCACTCAGTGGAACAATGGCCGTTGCTCGGTTCTGAGGCTGCTGGGTTGAGCTGTTTACAGGATAGCAACTAAGAGCATCTAACTCGTAGCGTGCGTTGGCTTGGAACTTACTTGGTCTGGAGCAGCTTTGGCAGGTCTCTCCTCGCTGAGAGCCAAGGCCAAGAGAGCGATTCTCTCTTGGGGAGTCCTTTTTATACTCGAAAGGGCTTCGCGTGCTTTTGGGCGGGCCTTGAACTTGGCCCCAATTAATTGGGCCGTTTCCCAATCGTTCGTATCGATTTTCCCCCAATAGAGGGATGGGTTGCCTGATTGCTGGGTGTGTCCTTGGTGGCCATTGGTCTGCTTTGTTTTAATCTCCTCTTAGCGGTGTGGCTGCCTTGGTATTGTTTACATAAATGTTGCCTTTTTGATCCCGGGGATGGCTCTTTAGTCTGGAAATGGTTTGCAGTATCGGTCTTGTCTGGGAGTTATGGCTCCAATCAACAGACAAACCTAGCACCTGCTTGCTTTCTTAGTATTGTCCATTTTCCCTGCAATCTTTGCAAAGTGTCCATTTTGTAATCGGGAAGTGGCCATCCCAGATGGCTACAAGCCCTCCTTGTGATCCTCAACGCGAAGCATTACTGCGTCATCTTCGTTCTCTGACCAAGAGGGGCACCCATAATCAGGCTCTACTCTGCCCTAACCTATGAAACTCAATTTTACCTAAATCATTTTATTTTATTATTTTATTTTTTAAAAATATATTTTATTCAAATTTTTTTGGCCAAACAAAACAATACAAAGGTTTTCCTTTTTACAACAGTAAAACAGTATAAATAACAGTGGCCGTTTTTAACAAATACATAAATAATATATAAACTAAATGGCAACTGCCATATCAAAAATAATAACTCTCCAAAAATAAAATCAAACAATCCAATATACATAGCCTAATACAAATATCTATACAAAAACACCCCTGAGGACCCGCCCGGGCCCCCCCCCCTCCCCCCCTCCCCCCTGGGTTGCTGCTGTTACCTTCCCATTTCCTTTATCGTTCTGCGAGGTAGTCAATGAACGGTTGCCACCGCCTGGTGAACCCTTGAGCCGAACCCCTTAGTGCGAACTTTATCCGTTCTAGTTTTATAAACCCTGCCATGTCGTTTATCCAGGCCTCCACGCCCGGGGGTTTGGCTTCCTTCCACATAAGCAATATCCTTTGCCGGGCTACTAGGGACGCAAAGGCCAAGACATCAGCCTCTTTCGCCTCCTGCACTCCCGGCTCTTCTGCAACCCCGAAAATAGCCAACCCCCAGCCTGGCTCGACCTGAACCCCCACCACCTTCGAAAACACCTTTGCCACCCCCACCCAGAACCCCTGTAGTGCCGGACATGACCAGAACATGTGGGTGTGGTTTGCTGGGCTTCTCTAGCATCTCCCACACCTATCCTCTACCCCGAAAAATTTACTGAGCCGTGCTCCGGTCATATGCGCCCTGTGTAAAATCTTGAATTGTATTAGGCTTAGCCTGGCGCACGAGGACGACGAGTTTACCCTACTTAGGGCATCAGCCCACAGCCCCTCCTCAATCTCTTCCCCCAGCTCTTCTTCCCATTTCCCCTTCAGCTCATCCACCATGATCTCCCCCTCGTCCCTCATTTCCCTGTATATATCCGACACCCTACCATCCCCCACCCATGTCCCTGAGATCACTCTATCCTGAACCTCCTGCGTCGGGAGCTGCGGGAATTCCCTCACCTGTTGCCTCGCAAAAGCCCTCAGTTGCATGTACCGAAATGCATTCCCTTGGGGCAACCCATATTTTTCTGTCAGCGCTCCCAGACTCGGAAACGTCCCGTCTACGAACAGATCCCTCAGTTGCACAACCCCAGCTCTTTGCCATGCTCCAAATCCCCCATCCATTCTCCCCGGGACAAACCTATGGTTATTTCTTATCGGGGACCGCACCGAGGCTCCCGTCCTTCCCCTATATCGTCTCCACTGCCCCCAAATGTTTAGTGTTGCCACCACCACTGGACTTGTGGTGTATTTCTTCGGGGAGAACGGCAACGGCGCCGTCACCATTGCTTGTAGGCTGGTTCCCTTGCAGGACGCCATCTCCAATCTCTTCCATGCCACTCCCTCCCCTTCTCCCATCCACTTACACACCATTGAGATATTGGCGGCCCAGTAGTATTCACTTAGGCTCGGTAGTGCCAGCGCCCCCCCCCCTATCCCTGCTACGCTGCAAGAACCCCCTCCTCACTCTCGGGGTCTTCCCAGCCCACACAAAACTCATGACACTTTTCTCAATTCTCTTGAAAAAAGCCTTCATGACCATCACCGGAAGGCACTGAAACACAAAGAGGAATCTCGGGAGGACTACCATTTTGACCGCCTGCACCCTACCCACCAGTGACAGGGGCACCATGTCCCATCTCTTAAAATCCCCCTCCATATGTTCCACCAATCTTGTTAAATTAAGCCTATGTAAGGTTCCCCAACTCCTGGCTATCTGAATCCCTAAGTACCGGAAATATCTTGTTACCTTCCTCAGCGGTAAGTCATCTATTCCCCTGCTCTGCTCCCCCGGGTGCACCACAAACAACTCACTCTTACCCATATTCAATTTGTACCCCGAAAATTCCCCAAACTCCTTGAGTGTCTGCATTATCTCAGGCATCCCCTCCACTGGGTCCGCAACATACAGCAATAAATCATCTGCATACAAGGATACCCGGTGTTCTTCTCCTCCCCTGAGCACTCCCCTCCACTTCCTGGAGCCCCTCAGTGCTATGGCCTGGGGCTCAATCGCCAATGCAAACAGTAACGGAGACAGGGGACACCCCTGCCTCGTCCCTCTATGAAGACGGAAGTAATCAGACCTCTGTCTGTTCGTGACCACGCTCGCCACCGGGGCGCTATACAGCAGCTGTACCCATCCGACATACCCTTCTCCAAAACCAAATCTCCTCAGCACCTCCCACAGATAATCCCACTCCACTCTATCGAATGCTTTCTCGGCGTCCATCGCCACCACTATCTCCGCCTCCCCCTCTGGTGGGGGCATCATCATTACCCCTAGCAACCTCCATATGTTCGTGTTCAGCTGTCTCCCCTTAACGAACCCAGTTTGATCCTCGTGGACCACCCCCGGGACACAGTCCTCTATCCTCGTCGCCATCACCTTGGCCAGGAGCTTAGCATCTACATTTAAAAGGGAAATGGGCATGTAGGACCCACACTGCAGCGGGTCTTTTTCCTTCTTCAAAAGGAGCGATATCGTTGCCTCCGACATAGTCGGGGGCAGCTGCCCCCTTTCCCTAACCTCGTCAAAGGTTCTCGTCAAAAGCGGGGCCAGTAAGTCCATATACTTCCTATAAAATTCCACCGGGAATCCGTCCGGTCCCGGGGCCTTCCCCGCCTGCATGCTCCCAATCCCTTTTACCACCTCCTCCATCTCAATCTGTGCTCCCAGTCCCGCCCTCTCCTGCTCCTCCACCTTAGGGAATTCCAGCTGATCCAAGAAACACATCATTCCCTCCTTCCCTTCCGGGGGCTGAGCCTTATATAACCTCTCATAAAATACCTTGAACACCCCGTTCACTCTCTCCGCTCCCCGTTCCATCTCTCCCTCCTCATCTCTCACCCCACCTATCTCCCTCGCTGCTCCTCTCTTCCTCAATTGGTGGGCCAGTAGCCGACTCGCCTTCTCTCCATACTCATACTGTACACCCTGTGCCCTCCTCCACTGTGCCTCTGCCTTACCCGTGGTCAGCAGGTCAAATTCCACATGTAGCCTTTGTCTTTCCCTGTACAGTCCCTCCTCCGGTGCCTCCGCATATTGCCTGTCCACCCTCAAAAGTTCTTTCAGCAATCGCTCCCTTTCTTTACCCTCTTGCTTCCCTTTATGTGCCCTTATGGATATCAGTTCCCCTCTAACCACCGCCTTCAACGCCTCCCAGACCACTCCCACCTGAACCTCTCCATTGTCATTAAGCTCCAAGTACCTTTCGATGCACCCCCTCACCCTTAAACATACCCCCTCATCCGCCAATAAGCCCATATCCATTCTCCAGAGTGGGTGCTGTTCTTTTTCCTCTCCTACCTCCAGGTCTACCCAATGTGGAGCGTGGTCCGAAATAGCTATGGCCGTATATTCCGTCCCTGTCACCTTCGGAATCAGTGCCCTTCCCAAGACAAAAAAGTCGATCCGTGAGTATACTTTGTGGACATGGGAGAAAAATGAGAACTCCTTACTCCTAGGCCTACTAAATCTCCAGGGGTCTACCCCTCCCATCTGCTCCATGAAGTCCTTGAACACCTTGGCCGCTGCCGGCCTCCTCCCGGTCCTGGACCTCGATCGGTCCAGCCCTGGATCAAGCACCGTATTGAAGCCTCCCCCCATTACCAACTTTCCCGCCTCCAGGTCCGGGATACGTCCCAACATACGCCTCATAAAATTTGCATCATCCCAGTTCGGGGCATATACGTTCACCAGAACCACCGCCTCCTCTTGCAATCTGCCACTCAACATCACATATCTACCCCCACTATCCGCCACTATGGTCTTTGCCTCAAACAGTACCCGTTTCCCCACTAAGATAGCCACCCCCCTGTTCTTCACATCCAAACCCGAGTGAAACACCTGCCCCACCCATCCTTTACGTAGTCTGACCTGGTCTATCAGTTTCAGATGCGTCTCCTGCAACATAACCACATCTGCCTTTAATTTCTTTAGGTGTGCGAGTACCCGTGCCCTTTTAATCGGCCCGTTCAGCCCTCTCACGTTCCACGTGATCAGCCGGGTTGGGGGGCTCTTTACCCCCCCCCACTTGTCGACTAGCCATCCCCTTTTTTAACCCAGCTCCTCACCCGGTTCCCACGTTCCCGTGTATCCCCCCCGACGGCGCCCTCCCGCCTCGACCACCCCATCCCATAACAGCTCCCCCTTCTCCTTAGCAGCAGCAACCCAGTTAACTCCCCCTCCCCCCCCTCCGCTAGATCCCTTTCTAGCGTAGTTGCACCCCCCATGTTGCTCCCAGAAGTCAGCGAACTCTGGCTGACCTCGGCTTCCCACCTTGGCCTCGGCCCCCACTGTGCGAGGCCCCCTCCTTCCTGCGTCCCTGTTCCTGCCATAATTACCATAGCGCGGGAACAAAGCCCGCGTTTCCCACTCGGCCCAGCCCCTAATGACCGGCGCCCACAGTTCCTCATACTCCACCACCCCCCCCCCGCCAACATGGGGAAGAGAGAAAAGTTACAGGATCGCAAGATTAACAAATTGAAAAATCACCCCCCCCCCCCTTTTTCCTCGCCCCACATAATCACCCCACCACTTTGTCCCAACAGTTCTTTCTCTCGCCAGACTATTCCAGCTTCTCGTCCACAATGAATGTCCACGCCTCTTCTGCCGTCTCAAAGTAGTGGTGCTTCCCTTGGTGTGTGACCCACAATTTCGCCGGTTGTAACATTCCAAACTGGATCTTCTTTTTGTGAAGCACGCCTTAGCCCGATTAAAACTTGCCCTCCTTCTCGCCACCTCCGCACTCCAATCCTGGTATACGCGGATCACCGCGTTCTCCCACCTACAGCACCGAGTTTTCTTCGCCCATCTGAGGACCGTCTCTCTGTCATTATAGCGGAGAAACCTCACCACTATAGCTCGAGGTATTTCTCCAGCCCTCGGTCTTCGCGCCAAAACTCAATAAGCTCCCTCCACCTCCAAAGGGCCCGTTGGGGCCTCCGATGCCATTAGCGAGTGAAGCATCGTGCTCACATATGTCCCGACGTCCGCCCTTTCTGTGCCTTCGGGAAGACCCAGAACCCTTAAATTCTTCCTCCTCGAATTATTCTCCAGTACTTCCAGCCTTTCCACACACCTTTTGTGCTGTGCCTCGTGCGTCTCTGTCTTCACCACCAGGCCCTGTATTTCGTCTTCATTTTCAGCAGCCTTTGCCTTCACGACCCGAAGCTCCTGCTCTTGGGTCTTCTGCTCCTCCTTTAGCCCTTCAACCGCCTGTAATATCGGGGCCAACAGCTCCTTCTTCAACTCCTTTTTCAGCTCTTCCACACAGCGCCGCAGGAAGTCTTGTTGGTCCGGGCCCCATAACAAACGGCCACCTTCTGACGCCATCTTGCTTTGAGCTTGCCTTCCTTGCCGCTGCTCCAGAGGATCCTCCGCAATCCGGCCGCTATCCTCTCTCTCCCTTATCCATGCGTGTCCGGGGGGATTCCCTTCTGGTTTACCGCACAGTGTTTTTGGCCGTTTAAATTGCCGTTGTGGCTCCTATTAAGAGCCCAAAAGTCCGTTCCACCGGGAGCTGCCGAAACGTGCGACTTAGCTGGTCATCGCAGCACCCGGAAGTCTAAATCATTTTAAATACATCCATTATTATAAAACTCTACGGAGCACTGTGGCATTAATGCATGCATTACAGAAAAAAAACTGGAACCTCTAACTATCCTCTATAAACTATCCTCACTCAAACAATCCCCAAAATAATCTATAACATCTTAAACTGTACAAAATAGCAGCACACAAATTTCTCTGTCCTGGCAGTCAGGCACAGAGGTTTACATTTCTTTATTTAACAGAATACATAAAGAGAAACGGATGCACTTTAATTCATGTCAAGGGGTTCGGGGGTTTGGTGGAATCCGAAAATAGGGGACCTAATCCTGTATACCGGAATGCGAGAGTGGTAGGCTCTCTTTCGCTATTTCCTGACTCTAAGTGTCTGCACGACACTGCAAAGTATCGCCGGTACTAAGAGGGCTTCTACTACATACTTATCACAGCCGGTCGGGGTATTGTTAGCTGTTGCGGGGCTCTGTGTATTGCGGGGGTGGGAATCATTCACGGCCTGTGTAGTAGGGGTCAGGGGGGTAGTGTCCGCGTGCAACTGAAGGGATCCCGTTAAGTTCCAGGTGAACATGAAGTTCGTCTTCATCTTTCCGTCTTTCTGTCTTCTTCTTTGTCTTCCTCTGGGGTTCCTGAGTTTCCGGAGTTCTATGGACACAAGCACAATATCTGTTATTATCTTGCTTAAGATCTCGTATGTCTGTCTGTCTGCCCTTGGTTGCCAATTTCCCTTTATAATTGGTCACCATCTATGACTCTCTCGCTTTGTTTTCACCAAATATTTGGGACAAGACATCCGAGAAAAATACTGACATAGTGCGAGCTGTCTCGCAGCCTGTGCGATCTACCATCCTAGTGTTTTAGGATGTAAAGAGCATACGGGAGCAACCAAAGGGTCGCCAAAAACAAACAAAAGAATTTTGAACCGAAAGTGCCAACATGGGGTGCGTATGGGCCGTGGCGGGTAAGAAATGGGTGGAATCCCCGGGTAGGATGGTGATCAATGCCGTTTGTGCTCTACCCAAGTGTAGCTGACCAGAGGGGGGTCCTCAGGCAGGGCGGGGACCAGTGCCGTTTCTCCGCTGCCTGAGCAACCAGCAAGAACGGGTAAGAATGTGGTCGTTATGGGAGTTGCCTTGTTGTCTGCTGACAAACTTGTACCTCTAAACTGGTTTCTGTTGACAAACTAGTTCCTCTGAACAGTTGTCTGTGGACAAACTTGTTCCATTAACTGCCAGGAGGCGTTAAAGGAGTAGTGACGTGGGGCCATGAAAAACTTTCAAGTTTACAAACAACACTTAACATTAACACTAACGAACAAACATACAACAAACATGGTGCAGGTTCCATCAGAAAGGACACCGTATCTCTCCATCGTTTCCTGTTTTTCATCATCTGGACACCTCATTGCTCAATAGCGAACAGGATCGCAAAGAGATTTGTTTGGTGGGAGTCAGATTCTATGTCATCACCTTCTCCCGGCTGCCAAACTCTTGACTGTAGTAACCGTGCTAAAGCTGCTTGGGGCGAATTGGGGTCCATCTCATCATTCCGGATGAGCCTGAACGAATTGTCTCGGTGCCAGAATCGTGTGTCGAGGTTGGAGCTACTAGGTTTCAATCCGTAATCGTCAGGCGGTGGGTCTGGATCAGGGGCTTTGATATATGTAATCTCGAAGGGGTCAGTGGAATCATGCTCGGATTCACTGGGAGTGGGGCCTGGTGCGGGGGTATAATTATAACGTGGTGTGCTGTGGCTATCGTCATTGTGATCGCTATCACTGTCGCTGTCACTGCTGGTTGAAGGAAGGGAGAGGCGGAGTTGTGCCTCTGGGGGTGGAGTAGAAGTCATGTCTGAAGACGGGCTGGAGTGGCTGGGGGAGGGTAGGAATACGTCATCTGTGGGCGGGGCGTGCTCGTCTGCTGCTGCGAGCAGGATGTGGTGTGTGTGGCTATTATGCGAGCCATAAGCCTTAAGCTGGTTTATGTGAAACCACGCAGACTTTCCATTGGGATATGTAATCTTGTATACCGAGGGGCTGACTTTGTCCGAAATGGAGTACGGTCCGGAGAATTTAGGGGAAAGGAATGAACTGGGGTTGTATAGGGAAAGCATCACTTGCTGCCCGACTGCAAATTCAGTGGCATGTACTATTTTGTTGAAATAAGCCTTGCTCGGTTTCTTCCTGGTTCCAAATCTCACAGCTGCTGCGAGTTGGGCTGCCTTTATGTCCTCTATCAATTGTTGTACAGCATTTTCATGCATGAGGGCTGTGACTACGCAGCTGGCCAAATCCAGTCCTAATAAATACTCTGTCCCTTTCATGGGGCGTCCGGTCATGAGAGTGTGGGGGGTGTATCCTGTGGACGTGGATACCGTGTTCCTTAGAAACATTAAAGCAAATGGGAGAACTGAATCCCAGGTGCTGTTATGCTGCTGTACCATTTTCCGGAGGGTGGCTTTTAATGTCCTATTCATCCTCTCTACAATTCCACTTGACTGGGGTTGGTATGCTCTGTGAAACTTTTGTCGAATGCCGAAAATCGTGAGGACGTTTTTCATTACATGTCCTGTGAAATGGGAGCCTTGATCGGATTCTATACTGCGGGGGAGGCCCCATCGTGTAAAGATGTGCTGTGTTAGTATTTTAGCTGTTGTCTTGGCCGTATTAGCTCTCGATGGAAATGCTTCCACCCATTTTGTGACGGTGTCGATGACCACCAACACATACTTATAACTATTTCTGCAAGGGGGTAGGGGTCCTATATAGTCTATCTGTTTATTTGTCCAAGGTCCATTAACAGGGCGGGTATGACTAAGTTGAGCCTTTTTTTGCATATCTGTCCGGATTGTTCTGGGCACAGATCAAGCAGTTCTCTATGTAGTGGGTAACATCGGCTTTTAAATCAGGCCACCAGCAGAGCGGTCTGAGGTGGGCTAGGGTGGGTGCAATACCTTGGTGTCCATGATTGTCATGGACCTGACAAATGATCTGGTTCCTGTCCTGGCTGGGAACGATATAAATGCCATCCTTTAAAATCACACCGTCATGTGTGGTTATTGCATTCTTGTATTTATCATACAGGGCTGGGAAGGTTCCCTTTAAAACTTCCCTGAGTTTCTCGTCCTCTTTCTGTGCCTTCGCTAGATCCTGAATGTTGGTCTGTGAGACCTGAACTGCGTGTGCTGGGGTGCTTTCGGGGGGGGTTCCAAAAATAACCATGCCTGGAGCCTGCTTTCGCTAGGGCGTCAGCTTTAACGTTACCAGGGGGGGAAGAACGATGAATTCTGCGAGCCTTAATTATTCCATATTTTCTATCCTTCACTGTCTCTAAGATGTGGTGGAGTAATGGGGCTGAGGGTAGGGGTTTACCGTCCATGGAAACAAATCATCGCGTTTCCCACAGGGGTAGGAATTCCGTCAAACTATTGCAGACGTACAAGCTGCCCGCATAGGTGTCTGCTGGGGTCAGGAACGACTCAGGGTGGTCTACAATGTAAGCGATCACTGCCAGTTCTGCTGCCTGTGAGCCTAAGTGTCCTGGCAACTTTAGTGAAATCTCATCCAGGGCGTGTCCCTGCACGTCCTCTACGTAAATACCGCAACCGGTGAATCTCTTTCCATTTAACACTGTGGAGGAGCCATCCTCATAAATCTTCATGGGTGCGCACGTGTCTGGGGGCTGGGGTCTCTGGGGTGTATTATCTGCTTTCCTGGGAGATGTTTTGGGTATAAACAGGCCTGTGTTCTGTTTAGTGGTGATGAGCTCACACTCATGAGGGGTGCCTGCATACTGCAAATTATCGGCAAGGAAGGTGTGGGTTTTGGTTCTCTTTACCGTGACGTCCCTGTAAAAGAAGGGTCCAACGGGCTGCGTGGATTTGGCTGACTGTGCCATCCTTAAGTCGGCCGTGTAACAATAGTTGTGTTGGGGTGTGTTCTGTGAGGATGGTGATGGGGTTGAGTCCTGTAATGTAGGCGAAGTATTGTACTGCCCAAAAAACTGCGAGCAGGTGCCTTTCACAGGCAGAAAATCCTTGCTCTACAGGTTCTAACACGCGTGAGGCGTATGCTACGGGGCGTAATTGGTCATGGTGTTCCTGGAGGAGCTTGCTACTTCGAAAGCATACGGGGAAAGTGGATCTGGGACCTGTAGTGCGGGGGCTGTGCTGAGGGCTCTCTTTAAAGCATCCACGGCATCCGTGTGCTGTGGAAGCCATTCCCAAGGTGCCTGCTTCTTTGCTTCTTGAAAAGTTCGGAAAGAGGCGCTGCTTTAGTGGCGAAATCGTCAATATGGTTTCGGCAGTCGCCAACTAGTCCTAAAAATGACCGGAGGGCTGAGACATTGTGGGGAAGGGACAATTTGACGATCGAGTCAATTCTCTTTTGCTCAATCTCGTGTTTACCATGAGTGATCACTGTTCCCAAATAAATCACTTTCTCTTTCAAAATCTGGGCCTTCTTGGGGTTGACTTTACAACCAATTCCTTTTAGGAGTGCTAGGAGTTCGGCAAGAAGCAAAATGTGGTCTCCCTTTGTGTCTGTCTGTAGTAACAAGTTATCTACATACTGGACCAGACAATCGGGATATGAAAATGTTGCTAGTCCATTTGCCAGCTGTCGGTGGAAAATGGAGGGGGAGTTGTGGAAGCCTTGTGGAAGGCACGTCCACGTGTATTGTTGTCTCTGGAATGTAAAGGCGAATTTGTATTGGCACGCTTTAGCCAATGGAATGGACCAGAAGCCATTGCTAATGTTCAAAACCGAAAAAAAATTTGACTGGAGTCCCTGTTTGAGCATGGTCTCAGGACTCGTGGCTACGGTGGGCGCTGCTGCTGGGGTTACTTTGTTTAGTTCCCGGTAATCAATGGTCAGTCGCCATGATCCATCCGGTTTCCTGACAGGCCAAATCGGTGCGTTGTTTGTGGAGGCTCCTGATCTGAATACGCCTTGATCCAACAAACTCTCTATTACTTTGGAGATTTCTCCCTCTGCTTCCTGGGGAAATACGTATTGCTTCTGGGGTTTAGGGTCGGGACCTGTAATGCTCACAAAGCCAGCCAAACTGCCACAGTCGTGCTTGTGCTTTGCAAATGCCGCTTTGTATTCCTGCAGGACTGCCCTAACCTGTTTGTCTGCGCTAATGGCTCGAGGGTCGAACCAGAAGTCTCCTACTGAGCTAATCCTATTTACGTATTCTCCTACTGTGAGCGTGGCGGGGGCTCGTGCTGCCTTTGCCATTTTCCATACACACTTATTAACTGGGTCAAAAGAAAGGTTGTGGGAGCTCATAAAATCGGTCCCTAGGATTTGTTCTGCTGTCTGGGGCAGATCAACTAAAACTACGGGGTGCTTAGTTGTAATGTTACCTATTTGTATCGCTGTGAGGCTGTGATGTGTCCCTGTTGTAAATTACCTGTAATACCGCTGAGTGTGATGGTGTCTGTTGTGGGCCACGTGTCTTGTTGAAACATCGTGGCGGAATTGAATGTGGTGCGCGACCCTCCTGTGTCCCAAAGAAATTCTACAGGGTGTCCCCGGACTTTGCCTGCTACTACCGGTCTACCGGACTCGTCCCAAAGGGTGTCGCAGAACCAAGTTGGGGAGCCCGAACACCATCAGTCGGTGCCGTTCATGTCTGCATTCTCTGAACGGGTGCTAATGCTACGGAACGGCTTTACTCTATTTCTGTTTAGGGTGCCTGTTTGTTGGTTTCTCTGCTGCTTTTGGGGCACGTTGCCCTCTCGTGTAAAGTGTCCTAACTGTCCACAATTGTGACATTCTTGAGCTTTGGGCTGGGGTGGGCTGTTCCTGCCCTCATTTACCCATGCGGGGTTCTGGTGCGCTTTAACTGGATTCATGTCTGCCTGCTCTTCATCGGGTTTTATAAATGCGGTTTTGCCTTGGACTGATTGCTCCCAAGCGCGGGACAACCTTTTCGAAACTCATTTTTCATTGTAGGCCTCGTCTGAGGGGTCATAATTTGTGCAAGCTTTCTGTCCTGCGTCTGTCGCGTGAGAGACTAGGATTCGAGTCCATTTGGCCATATTATCTGGGGACAAATGGGCGCGGGCTAACTCTCTGAAAACTGCTGTGAAGTGTATCCACAAGCGTCCAGCAAACGCTGTGGGGTGCTCTGTTTTCTTTTGCCTACACTTGTTTAGGCCTTCTACGGGGTCTCCTCTGTTATAGCCGATCGCATCCGGGATTCCTGTGTGCATCTCTTGGAGTGTACCTCCTCCTACAGTCTGTGGTTCGGGTAGGGCTGCCACGAATGAAGGGTCGAGGCTTAAAACTGTGAGCTTCACTTGTTCCTTCTCATCCAGGCCGTACATGGTAGCCTGCTGTTTGACTTTCGCGAAAAAGTGGTGGGGGCCTGATGTGGGAAGGAACGGTGTAATTTTTCCACACGTGTCCCGTAATTGGGTCACGGTTAACGGGGTTGTATAAAGGAAATCTGCGTCTCCTTCTGCTGCGGTCCTGCGGTGTGTGGTTACAGGGTTCATGGGGGGGTGTTCTGCCTGTTCGGTTGGGGGTTGGGGTGCTTGCCTTTTCTGGGGTTTTTCCTGCGTACATGTCCCATGTACGTATCTATGGGCAGTCTCGTTCAATTCCTGCCAATCGGGGTCATTTTCCTGATCTAACTGGGGTCCAAATGTGCTTTGAAACCCATTTTGAACGGAAAGCAGAGATTGCAATTCTGCAATTTGCTTCCGGCACTTTGCGTGGTCGACTGAGCTCTGCCTTTATTCCGTCGTGGAAGTATGGAGTGCTCGTAGGGCTGCTTTTAAATCATTGCACTGTTTCTGCAATTTCTCAACTTGTTGCTCGGTCTCTTGTCTTACCAAGACCGCACGTTGCGTGTCCTGGTGGGCCTTATCGTATTGCGTTTGGAAACTACTCAAATGCGCGAGACAAGACTGGTGTGCCCACTTGGCATCATCCACCTCTCTTGTCCCTTGCTGCTAACTGCTCTCTCAAATCTCTATTCTCCTTCTCTACTTCACTCACATCTACCTCACTACTTCTGCCTCTCTCCTCTATCTCTCTACGGAGCTAATTTCCGGCCTACAAAAGTCCCGACAGTATTGTTGCTAACTTTTGGTTGGTTCTTAATTTGGCTCTATTTAATCACGTTTGCTCAAGAGTCGCCAGGTATCTTTCGACACCACCACAAGGTTCAAAACCGAATACTGATCAAAGACTCGTTACACCAGTTAGTAAGTTCAAAATCAATGCTCATTTATTTACACATACAGTCAAATATACTCATGCATAAAACTCTACAAACTAAACTATCACTATTGCTAAAAGCTTATACTTAACTTCAGGTGCCCACTCACTCAGTGGAACAATGGCCGTTGCTCGGTTATGAGGATGTTGGGTTGAGCTGTTTACAGGATAGCAACTAAGAGCGTGTATCTCGTAGCGTGCGTTGACTTGGAACTTACTTGGTCTGGAGCAGCTTTGGCAGGTCTCTCCTCGCTGAGAGCCAAGAGAGCGATTCTCTCTTGGGGAGTCCTTTTTATACTCGAAAGGGCTTCGCGTGCTTTTGGGCGGGCCTTGAACTTGGCCCCAATTAATTGGACGTTTCCCAATCGTTCCTATCAATTTCCCCCAATGGAGGGATGGGTTCCCTGATTGCTGGGCGTGTCCTAGGTGGCCGTTGGTCTGCTTTGTTTTAGTCTCCTCTGGCGCCGGGGTGGCTGCCTTGGTATTGTTTACCTAAGTGTTGCCTTTTTGTTCCCGGGGATGGCTCGTTAGTATGGAAATGGTTTGCAGCATCGGTCTTGTCTGGGAGCTATGGCTCCAATCAACGGGCAAACCTTGCACCTGCTTGCTTTCTTAGTATTGTCCATTTTCCCTGCAATCTTTGCAAAGTGTCATAGATTATCATAGAATTTACAGTGCAGAAGGAGACCATTCAGCCCATCGAGTCTGCACCGGCTCTTGGAAAGAGCACCCTACCCAAGGTCAACACCTCCACCCTATCCCCATAACCCAACAACCACATCCAACACTAAGGACAATTTTGGACACTAAGGTCAATTTATCAAGGCCAATCCATCTAACCTGCACATCTTTGGACTGTGGGAGGAAACAGGAGCACCCGGAGGAAACCCACACACACACGGGGAGGATGTGCAGACTCCACACAGACAGTGACCCAAGCCGGAATCGAACCTGGGACCCTGGAGCTGTGAAGCAATTGTGCGATCCACAATGCTACCGTGCTGCCCGCTGTCCATTTTGTAATCGGGAAGTGGCCATCCCAGATGGCTACAGCGGCTACACATTAAACTATACCTAACAGCTTAAATGACCTTTACTTAACTTCTAAGTGACCGGCTCTGTGCAGGTTAGACAAGGCCTTTATCTGAATCCCCACGTGTGGCGGCTGGAAGTCGGCATGTTCGTCCAGGCTGCAGCTCGACCCTCAGGTAGCGATTATGGGTCCTGTAACTTGGCTGGTCGAGGTGCTGCAGTTGGTAGGGGCAGAGGCCAGTCCCAAAAGAGACAGAGGAGGGGATTCTCCCGCAATTGGCGGGATGGCCCAACACGGCACCAAGAACGGCGTGAACCACTCTGGCGTCAGGCCAACCGGAAGTTGCGGAATTTTCTAGGCCGGCGCCGGAGAGGTTGGCGCCGCGCCAACCGGCACCGAATGGCCAGCGTGTGTTGGCGCATATGCAGAACCGCCGGCATGGTTCCGTGCATGCACACACCGGCGTGTGTTCCTGCGCATGCACAAGGGGGTTCTTCTCTGCGCCGGCCATGGCGGAGCCCTACAGAGGCCGGCGTGGAAGGAAGGAGTGCCCCCACGGTGCAGGCCCGCCCGCAGATCGGTGGGCCCCACCGCGGGCCAGGTCACCGTGAGTGCCCCCCCTCCCCCCCCCCCCCAGGGCTGGATACCCCCATGCCCCCCCCCCCCCCCCGAGGACTCCACTGGACGGCCTACCAGCCAGGTCCCGCCGTGTGGGACCATGTCCATTTCACGCCGGCGGAACTGGCCAGAAACCGACGGCCGCTCGGCCCATAGGGGCCCGGAGAATTGCTGGGGGGGGGCTGCAGCCAACGGCCCCCGACCGACGTGGCGTAACCCCGCCCCCGCACGAAAACCGGCGCCGGAGAATACAGCAGCCGGCGTCGGAGCGGCGGGGCGGGATTCACGCCACCCCCCCCCCCCCCCGCCCCCAGCGGAGGGTCGGAGAATCCCGCCCAGGAGTGGGATTCAAGGAGTACGCCACGGCGAGTATCCACCACCACAGGCCATTGCCTGAGACCCGCCCTGCGATGCTCCGTTGCCGACTGGCCGAATTCCCGACGGCGTGGCTTACGTATGCACATTATTGTATTATATTGTATATACTGCACTGCATACGAGGGTATTACGGGAAGGCCCCTGTATTACAGGTACGGGGGTAGATCCCTGCCTGCTGGCTCCGCCCAGTAGGCGGAGTATAAATGTGTGTGCTCTCCGAACGGCAGGCATTTCGGCAGCAGCTGGAGGAGGCTACACATCTCTGTGTAATAAAGCCTCGATTACTCTCTACTCTCGCCTCGTCGTAATTGATAGTGCATCAATTTATTACACAGAAATTTTACAAAGATGGATCTCCGCATCAAGCCGGATCGCCTGCAGCTGCATCCTCAAGCAGACGACGCCAAAAAAGGACTTCGCGCATTGGCTAGCTTGCTTTGAAGCACACATCGGATCTGCAACAGACCCAATCCCAGAAGCACAGAAGCTCCAGATTCTGTACACGCGGCTGAGCTCCGATGTCTTTCCCCTCATCCAAGACACACCTACCTACGCAGAGGCCAAGGCGCTACTGAAGTAGAACTACGCTCAGCAGACCAACAAGATCTACGCCAACAACAAGACCTCCTGTCCACGCGGCACCAACTTCCCAGTGAGTCTGTTGAGGATTTCTGGCGTGCCCTGCTCGCCCTGGTGAGAGACTGTGATTGCCAGGCCGTTCCGGCCGCTGAACATTCTAACCAGCTAATGAGAGACGTGTTCATTACAGGTATAGGGTCGGCCTACATCCGGCAGCGCCTCTTAGAAGGGGCTACGCTTGGCCTCGCGGTGACCAAGAAACTAGCGCTCTCACTCACAGTCGCCTCACGCAACGTACAGGCTTATGCCCCCGACCGCAGGGCCCACCCCTCCTGGAGATCGTGGACCCCATCAGCGACCACCCCCACCCAAACCCACGCCTGCACCGCGCGGCGCCAACCAGCCCCGGGATACCGAAGTGCTACTTCTGCAGACAGACAAAACACCCCCGGCAGCACTGCCCGGCGCGGGCCGCGCTCTGCAAGGCCTTCGGCAAGAAAGGACATTTCGCTGCAGTGTGCCAGGCCCGCTCAATCGCCGCTATTGTCCCTGCACCCCCCCGCGTGTGGCCAGTGGGCGCCGCCATCTTCCTCGCCTCAGACCATGTGAGGCCCGCGGGCGCCGCCTTCTTGCTTGCCTCACAGCCAATGGGCGGAGCCATCTTGCCTGCCCCAGAACACATGCGGCCCGTGGGCACCGCCATCTTCCCCGCCTCAGGACCCCTGCCCGTCAGGCACCTCACCGGGCCACTCATCGCCTGCAACCGCCGCCGCCGAGCCACGTCTCGCCTCCGTCACGATCGACCAGTCCTGACCGCACAACCTCGCGACCGCGTCGACAAAGGTGAAGGTCGACGGGCATGGGATATCCTGCCTTCTGGACTCCGGGAGCACTGAGAGCTTCATCCACCCCGATACGGTAAGGCGCTGCTCCCTCGTGGTACACCTCATTAACCAAAGAATCTCCCTGGCCTCCGGATCCCACTCTGTGGCGATCCAGGGATATTGCATCGCCAGCCTCACCATCCAGGGCGTAGAGTTCAGCGGCTTCCGGCTCTACGTCCTCCCCAACCTCTGCGCTGCCTTGCTACTCAGCTTGGATTTCCAGTGCAACCTCCAGAGCCTAACCCTGAAATTTGGCGGGCCCCTACCACCCCTTATTGTATGCGGCCTCACGACCCTTAAGGTGGACCTGCCTTCTCTGTTTGCAAACCTCACCCCGGATTGCAAACCCATTGCCACCAGGAGCAGACGATACAGCGCCCAGGACAGGACCTTCATCAAGTCTGAGGTCCAGCGGCTGCTGCGGGAAGGTATTATTGAGGCCAGCAACAGCCCCTGGAGAGCCCAAGTGGTAGTGGTGAAAACGGGGGAGAAAAACAGGATGGTCATTGACTACAGTCAGACCATCAATCGGTACACGCAGCTCGACGCGTAGCCCCTCCCACGCATATCTGATATGGTCAATCAGATTGCACAGTATCGGGTCTTCTCGACAGTGGACCTGAAATCTGCCTACCACCAGCTCCCCATTCGCAAGGCGGACTGCCCGTACACTGCGTTTGAAGCGGACGGCCGCCTTTACCATTTCCTTAGGGTTCCCTTCGGCGTCACTAACGGGGTCTCGGTCTTCCAACGGGAGATGGACCGAATGGTTGACTGGTACGGACTGCGGGCCACTTTCCCATACATGGATAACGTCACCATCTGTGGCCACAACCAGCAGGACCACGAAGCTAACCTTTCCAATTTTCTACACACCGCCAAACTCCTCAACCTAACCTACAACAAGGAGAATTGTGTGTTCAGCACGAACCGATTAGCCATCCTCGGCTATGTGGTTCAGAACGGAGTCCTGGGGCCCGACCCCAATCGCATGCGCCCCCTCATGGATCTCCCCCTTCCCCACTGCCCCAAGGCCCGCAAAAGATGCCTGGGGTTATTTTCGTACTACGCCCAGTGAGTCCCTAACTATGCGGACAAGGCCCGCCCCACTCATCCACTCCACCGGTTTCCCACCGACGGCCGAGGCTCACCAGGCCTTCAACCGTATCAAGGCCAACATCACCAAAGTCGCGATGTACGCTGTCGACAAGACGCTCCCCTTCCAAGTTGAGAGCGAAGCATCAGGTGTCGCTCTGGCCGCCACCCTCAACCAGGCAGGCAGGCCCAAGGCATTCTTTTCCCGCACCCTCCATGCCTCCGGGTTTCGGCATTCCTCCGTCGAAAAGGAGGCCCAAGCTATCGTTGAAGCTGTGCGGCGCTGGAGGCATTACCTGGCCGGCAGAAGATTCACTCTCCTCACTGACCAACGGTCTGTTGCCTTCATGTTTAACAACACACAGCGGGGTAGGATCAAAAATGATAAGATCTTGCGGTGGAGGATCGAGCTCTCCACCTTTAATTACGTGATTTTGTATCGCCCCGGTAAGCTCAACGAGACCTCCGATGCCCTATCCCAAGGTACATGTGCCAGCGCACAAGTGGACCGACTCTGGGCTCTCCACTATGGCCACTGTCACACAGGGGTCACCCGGTTCTTCCACATCAAGGCCCGCAATCTGCCCTATTCCATTGAGGAAGTCAGGTCTGTCACCAGAGACTGCCAGGTCTGTGCAGAGTGTAAACCGCACTTCTACCGGCCAGACCGTGCGCGCCTGGTGAAGGCCTCCCGCCCCTTTGAACGCCTCAGCGTGGACTTCAAAGGGCCCCTCCCCTCCAGCTATCGCAACACATATTTTCTCAATGTGGTCGACGAATATTCCAGATTCCCCTTCGCCATCCCATGCCCCGATATGACGTCTGCCACGGTCATCAAAGCCCTCAACACCATCTTCGCTCTGTTCGGTTTCCCCGCCTACGTCCACAACGACAGGGGATCCTCATTTATGAGCGATGAGCTGCGCCAGTACCTGCTCAACAGGGGCATTGCCTCGAGCAGGACGACCAGCTACAACCCCCGGGTAAACGGGCAGATGGAGCGGGAGAATGGGACGGTCTGGAAGGCCAGCCAGCTGGCCCTACGGTCCAGAAATCTCCCGGCCTCCCGCTGGCAGGAGGTCCTCCCCGACGCACTTCACTCCATTCGGTCGCTCCTGTGCACGGCGACTAACAAAACCCCCCATGAACGTCTTTTTGCCTTCCCCAGGAAGTCCACCTCTGGGGCTTCGCTCCCAACGTGGCTGGCAGCTCTAGGACCCATTCTCCGCCGCAAGCACGTGTGACTCCACCAGGCGACCAGTTGGTTGAGAGGGTACAGCTACGCCACACAAACCGCAGTACGCCTACGTAGCGTACCCCGATGGCCGCCATGACATAGTCTCCCTCAGGGACCTGGCAACAGCTGGGTCCCCACACACACACCCACTCTGCCCCGGCGCCACCCTCCCTTCCCCCAGTGCACCCCACGACAGCCCCCGCTCCAGGACAATCCGTCCTCCCCTTGGTCCCACCCGGGGATGAAGAGGATGTTGAAACGCTACGAGAGTCACCGACGACCGAGCCGACACCTGACTCGCCACCAGCACTGCGGTGCTCTCAACGACGGATCAAGGCGCCCGACCGTCTAAATTTGCAACCTTCTCTGAAATTTTAAAGACAACCTGTATGTAAATAGGTTTCCACCACCCCCGCTGGGCTCATTTTTAACAGGGGGTGAATGTGGTAGTCACCACTGTTGCATTACATTGTATATACTGCACTGCATACGAGGGTATTACGGTAAGGCCCCTGTACAACAGGTACGGGGGTAGATCTCTGCCTGCTGGCTCCGCCCAGTAGGCGGAGAACAAATAAGTGTGCTCTCTGAACGGCAGCCATTTCAGCAGCAGCTGTCGGCAAGGATGGCAAGGAGAACAAACATCTCTGTGTAATAAAGCCTCGATTACTCTCTACTCTCGTCTCGTCGTAATTGATAGTGCATCACTCACACCGTCCGGGATCCTCGCGTGGCGGTTGCGGACTCAGTCGGGGCCGCCACAGTCCGGGGAGCGCCGATCGGCGTGCAGGGGGGGGCTTCATTCGGGGCGAGGGGCAATGTGTGCGGGCGGTCCGGGGCACGCGGGCAGCCGGTGCGGGACACTATTTCGGCGGTCCAGGTCCGCGGGCTGAGTCTGCCATGGAGCATGGCGTGGCCGCCGCCGTGCACATGCGCGGCCTCTGAATCGGACGTGCTGGGGGCAGTATCAGCAGCTACAGCTGCGAGCTCTATGACAGCTTCCTGCCAGCCCCCAGCAAAATGGGGAATCTGTGGTCTTTTAACGGCAGTTTTCATGCCGTAAAAGACCAGTTTTCCTGACGACATGAGGATTTAGTCTCCAAAACGGAGAATCCAGCCCCAGATCTCTCCAATGCCCTGAAACATACCCTCCCTACTTTTGTAGTCAATTCCTCTCACAATGAATGATAACATTCTGTTAGCTCTCCTCATAGAATTTCATAGAATTTACAGTGCAGAAGGAGGCCATTTGGCCAATCGAGTCTGCACCGGCCCATTGAAAGAACATCCCATTTAAGCCCACACTTCCAACCTATCCCCACAACCCAGTAACCCCACCCAACCTTTTTGGACACCAGGGGATATTTAGCGTGGCCAATCCACCTAACCTGCACATCTTTGGACTATGGGAAGAAACCGGAGCACTCGGAGGAAACCCACGCAGACACGGAGAGAACGTGCAGACTCCACACAGACAGTGACCTAAGCCTGGAATTGAACCTCGGACCCTGGAGCTGTGAAGCAACTGTGCTAACCACTATATGACCGTGCTGCCCAATTACTTGCTGTAACTGTATGCTAGACTTTTGTTATTTATGTACTTATCTCATTGCTTTCACTTACTCAAGCTCATGCGGAACACCAATTGAAGGTTTGGTGATCTGAGGTAAACTATCATTCAAAGCAATTTGAACAGATTGTTCAAAATATTACCTTTCAAATGCTATCTAATCTGTTGATGTAGCATCTTGTTTCTTTTATTTGTTGGCCAAGTGGAAAATCATAAGTTTGAATGCGTAGTTCCTTTCAGAATTGCACTGCATAGTGTGTGGTACGTGTCACTGTTCCTTCACTTTCACTGGGTTGAAATCCAGGAACTCACTTCCTACGGCACTGTGGGTGTATCAACATCTCAGGGACTGCAGTGGTTCAAGTGGGTTGCTCATCGCCGCCTTCTCAAGGGCTATTAGGGATCGGCAATAAATGTTGGCCTTGTCAGCGATGCCCACATCCCATGAATGAATATAAAAAACTCAGACTTATCTGAAACAAAAGCGAAAAAGCAAATGTTATGGGCAGCATAGTGGCTAGCATTGCTGTCTCACAGTGCTAGGAACCCGAGTTCGATTCCAACTTTGGGTGACTACCTGTGTGGAGTTTGCACGTTCTCCCCGTGTCTGTGTGGGTTTCCTCTGGGTGCTCTAGTTTCCTCCCACAGACCAAAGATTTGCAGGTTGCGTGGATTGCCATGATCAATGAGCAGTGTTACAGGGTAGGGCAGGGTATTGAGCCTAGATAGTGTGTTCTTTCAGATGGTTGGCGGAGACTTGATGCGCTGACTGGTCTCCTTCTGCACTGTAGGGATTCTATGGATTTCAGTGATGTCTTTCGATAACTTTTTAAGAACACAATTACTCTTCAGCGCAAAGTGAATTGCAAATATTTCCCCTTAATTTTAACCAAAGGTTGTTGAGGATTTTTCATTCAGGTCATCGCCTACCTGAGTTTGAATACAAAAAGAAGTCTTACAACACCAGGTGAAAGTCCAACAGGTTTGTTTCCAAACACTAGCTTTCGGAGCGCAGCTCCTTCCTCAGGTGACTCACAGTCGTAGAGGTAGTTTCTTAGAATGATTTTAAAGGCAGGAAAGCACATTGCTGTAGTGTATTGAAAATTGAATTGTGCATTTTATCCACTTGAGGCTACCATGCACATATGTACCAGCAGAGGGAGTCTGCTAAGACGAGGTAAGAAAAGATCCATATTTAACAGCTTGTGCCATAATGCAGCGGTTTGCACTGTTGCTTCACAGCGCCAAGGACCCAGCTTCGATTCCCGGCTTGGGTCACTGTCTGTGCGGAGTCTGTACTTTCTCCCCTTGTCTGCGTGGGTTTCCTCCAGGTGCTCCAGTTTCCTCCCACAAGTCCCGAAAGATGTGCTTGTTAGGTGAATTGGATATTCTGAATTCTCCCTCAGTGTACCCAAACAGGCGGCGGAGTATGACGACTAGGGGCTTTTCACAGCAATGGCACTGCATTGTTAACGTAAGCCTACTTGTGACACTAATAAAGATTATTATTATAATTCTAAATGTCAGTGGCTCAGTATATAACTGGTTCATCCCAAGATCTCCACAATAGCAAGATGGCGAGAACTAGGGGACTGGAATTTAGAAAGCAAGTATGTAAGACTGGATGGCAAGGAGAACAAACATTAATTCAGAGGCAAGGATATGGAAGATTTGGGTTGGGATGGCTGTTGGAGAAAATACTGAGGTAGGACCTGGTAAAGTTGTGAAAGGATGAATCAAAGTAGGCAAGAATCGTTAAGTCAATTTGTTTATGTAATAAGAGGTGCCTGAGCTTGCAAGGACAAAATTGATAACTGCGAAGGAATTTTGTGGGAGAGAACTCGGGCAGCAGATTTCAGGATTAGTTGAAGTTCATGAAGGCTGGAAGTGGGAAAACTGATGAAGTAATCCTCAACTGATGAAGTTGGGGCTAAGGGTTTCAGCAGTGAAGGGGCGGAGCAGATACATTGGTAGGTAATACAGCGGGAATGAAAGAAAATGATCAGGTAGTTACCTGCCAAATTTGAAGGACAAGGATCAAGCTGAATAGTACAGCAGCAGTATCAGACTTGAAGCCAAGGATTTTTAAAAAATTATTTCTTGTCATGTGAGCATCCCTGACAAGACCACCTTTTGCTGCCCATCCCCAATCGCCCTTGGGAAGTTGGTGATGAGATGTCTTCTCAAACTGCTGCAGTCCATGGTAGCACGGTAGCCTTGTGGATAGCACAATTGCTTCACAGCTCCAGGGTCCCAGGTTCGATTCCGGCTTGGGTCACTGTCTGTGCGGAGTCTGCACATCCTCCCCGTGTGTGCGTGGGTTTCCTCCGGGTGCTCCGGTTTCCTCCCAGAGTCCAAAGATGTGCAGGTTAGGTGGATTGGCCATGATAAATTGCCCTTAGTGTCCAAAATTGCCCTTAGTGTTGGGTGGGGTTACTGGGTTATGGGGATAGGGTGGCGGTGTTGACCTTGGGTAGGGTGCTCTTTCCAAGAGCCGGTGCAGACTCGATGGGCCGAATGGCCTCCTTCTGCACTGTAAATTCTATGATAATCTATGATAATGTGGTGGTACACCCACCATGCAATACACCCACTGTGCTGTTAGGGAGAGAGTTCCAGGATTTTGACCTAGCGACAGTGAAGGAACGTCGCTATATTTCGAAGTCAAGATGGTGTGTGATTTGGGAAGGGAACTTGCAGGTGGTGGTGTTCTCATGCATCTGCTGCCCTTGTCCTTCCAGGTGGTAGAGGTCGTGGTTTGGAAGGTGCTGTCAAAGAAAATTTGCCGAGTTATTTGGCAATGGTGGTAGAATAATAAGGTAAGGTAGCTCAACAAAACTTGATTTGCAGCACGTCCAACACCATTACATCATTGCACATAAAAGCAAAATACTGCAGATGCTGGAAATCTGAAATAAAACTGAAAATACTGGATTAACTCAACAGGTCTAGCAGCATCTGTGGAGAGAGAAACAGAGCTAAAGTTTCGAGTCCATATGACTCTTTTTTGGAGCACTTCTGAAGAAGTTATACAGACTTGAAATGTTAACCCTGAAGTATTTCCAGCATTTTCTGTTTAACATTATTGTACATGCTGTACATTACACATGAACATATATATGTTAGTGGATTGGACAGAAAAGTGGCAGATGAAATTCAGTGCAGAGAAATGGCATTCATTTTGGCAGGAATAATATGGGGAGACAGTATAAAATTAAGGGAAAAACTCTAAAGGAGGTGCAGGAACAGAGGAGCCTCGGGGTACATGTTCATTGAAGGTGGCAGGGCATGGAGAGCAGGTAATACAGCACAGATTACCTTAGGCTTTATTAACAGGGGCATTGAGTACAAGAGTAAGGAAGTCATGCAGAACTTGTATAAGGCACTATTTAGGCCCCAACTGGAGTATTGAATCCAGTTCTGGGTCCCATACTTGAGGAAGGATGTAAAGACGTTGGAGAGAGTACAGAGGAGATTCATAAAATTGATTAAAGAACTGTAGCCATGAGGCTCGATTGGAGAGGTTGGGAGTGTTTACTTTGGAGAAAAGAAGGCTGAGTGGAGACTTGATAGAGGTATTCAAGATCCTGAAGGATATGGACAGGGTAAATAGTGCAAAACTCTTCCCACTTAAGAGAACATGAAGGACAAGAGGGCACAGATTTGAAATAATGGGCAAAAGGAATAAAAGTGATGTGAGGACAAGAATTTTCACCCAGAGGGTGGTTGGAGTCTGGAATGAATTTCCTGAGAAGGTGGTGGAGGCAGGTTCGATCGAGGTGCTCAAAAAGGAATTGGATTGCGATCTGAAAAGAGAGAATGTGCAAAGTTACGGGAATAAGATCAGGGAGTGGGATGAGGTTCAATGCTCTTTCAGAGAGCCAGTGCAGACTCAATGGACCGATTGGCCTCCTTCTGCACTGTAAAGATTCTGTGATTCTGCAATGCATCCTTTTGCTTTTTAACTCTTTATAGTTAAGCAACATCATCATTTGATGCTTGGAAGGGCACTTGATGTCAAATTGATTGCACAAATCTAGTCTGCAAAAGCCCAAGGAGAACCTATCTGAAGGTTGGTGGATTAATGGAAGCCCTTATGTACAGTGGAATATTATTCCATTCCTTGGTAGCTTTAAAAACAAATGCTGGTCATTCTAATTCCAATTTCATCAGAGGCAAATGGCAGCTCAGGTTTATAAATAATCTTGGGTGTACAGCACAAATAGCAGCAGGCTTCAGAAATTTGAAGTGAGATATGTCGGGCCAAAATTCTAATGGCATTCTTTTAAAATAAAGATAACCTTTGAACTGTCATTCTACCTCTGAAAGACAAGAGAATGCTGCTCCTTAATAATATCGCAGTGATGAAGATTCTAGTTCCCATGACTCAGGACATGATCATATGACCAATTGTACCATCACAGGATGGAATCAAAGTCAAGTTCACTTGCTTATAGACAGACTACATGCAAAGGCTGGAACCACATCAGCACTCAAACAAGCACTTAATGTTTACCTCAGAAAAATTTAGTGGCTCCGAATTTTTTTTATATATACAGGAAACAAAACACCAGTTGTATGTTTGCACACCGATCTGAAAGAAAAGGCACAGGACCGACAAATAATATATATCTATCAGCAGTGAGTTAAGGGAAAGGGCCAATTAAATGGGGCAGACCTTGTGGTTCATTTTCCACAGTCTTCAAAAGAACTTGCATTCCCATTGTGTCCTTCACAACCTCGGGATATCCTAAAATGTTCTACAGCCAATGATGTACTTGTGACGTGTAGCCACTGTTGCAATGTATGAGACATGCCAGTCATTTCAGTCACAAGCATCTTCTCAAACAGTGATAACGACTGGACAATCTGCTTTTCGTGATGTTGAGTTAAGATATGCAGATGTGCAGGTTAGGTGGATTGGCCATGCTAAATTGCCCCTTAGTGTCCAAAGATGTGCACCGGGATTCTCTGAAATCCCGGCCAAGTGCTGACGCTGGTGTCAAAACCGGTGCGAGCGACGCCGGCATCAACAGGCTTCCAGGCCCAGGCCCAGGCATTCACCCCTTTCTAGGGGGCTAGAACCGCCGGAGTGATACCCACTGCTCCGGCGGCGAAGGTCGGCGTGGCGCGGGTCCGTGCATGCGCCCCATGGCCGACGCGGGTCTGTGCATGCGCGCCACAGCCGGTGCAGGTCCACGCATGTGCGTTGGTTGCCGTCTCGGCAAAGCCCCCGGTCAACATGGCGGAGCCCTAAAGGGGCCCGGCGCGGAGGAACATAGGCCCCCCGCAGAATGAGCACGCCCGCCAATCGGTCGGCCCCGATCTCGGGCCTGGCCATCGTGGAGGCCCCCCCGGAGTCGGATCCCCCCAGCCGCCCACCGGGACGGCCCCCGTAACCAGAACTCCAAAGTCCCGCCGGGTCGGACAATACGTAACCCATGTAACCCGGTGGACTTGGCCAAACTCGGCGAGCACTCGGCCCATCGAGCGCGGAGAATCGCCGCGGGGGCCGCTTTCAATGGCCCCCGACCGGCGCGACGGCGACCGCGTGGGCGCCGATTCTCCAGTCATCAGAGAATCGGCGGCCCGGCGTCAGAGCGGCGTAATTCTCGCGACACCTCCCCCCCCCCGGCGATTCTCCAACCCGGCGCGGGATTGGAGAATCCCGGCCGTGCAGGTTAGTTGGGGTTACGGGGATAGGGCAGAGGCGTGGGTCTAGGTAGGGTACACTTGGTATGGTCAGTGCAAACTTCATGGGCTGAATGGCTTCCTTCTGACCTTGATTTGATTTGATTTGATTTAATGTCACATTTACCGAAGTACAGTGAAAAGTATTTTTCTGCAGTCAAGGAATGTACACAGTACGTACATAGTAGACAAAGAGAATAATCAACAGAGAACATTGACAAATGGGACATCGACAAACAGTGATTGATTACCTTGTGGAACAAGGGGCCAAACAAGCAAATACATGAGCAAGAGCAGTATAGGGCATCGTGAATAGTGTTCTTACAGGGAACAGATCAGTCTGAGGGGGAGTCGTTGAGGAGTCTTGTAGCTGTGGGGAAGAATCTGTTCCTATATCCGGATGTGCGAGTCTTCAGACTTCTGTACTTTCTGCCTGATGGAAGGGGCTGGAAGAGGGCAATGCCTGGGTGGGAGGGGTCTCTGATAATGCTGTCTGCCTTCTTGAGGCAGTGAGAGGTGTATACAGAATCAATGTGGTGGTGGCAAGTTTGTGTGATGCGTTGGGCTGAGTTCGCCACAGTCTGCAGTTTCTTGCGATCTTGGACCAAGCAGTTGCCATACCAGGCTGTGATGCAGCTGGATAGGATGCTCTCTATTGCACATCTGTAGAACTTTGTGAGAGTCGATGCAGACATGCCAAATTTATTTAGCTTCTGCAGGAAGTAGAGACGTTATTGGGCTTTCTTGACTGTTGCATCAACGTGAGTGGACCAGGACAGACTGTTGGTGATGGTGACCCCCAGGAACCTAAAGCTATCAAGCATCTCCACTTCGGAGCCATTGATGCAGTCGGAAGTGTGTGTCTTCCTGCGCTTCATGAAGTCGATGATCAGTTCCTTGGTCTTTCCAACATTTACAGAGAGGTTGTTTTCGGTACACCATGCAACCAAGTAATTTATCTCCCTCCTGTAGTCTGATTCGTCGTTGTTTGAGATGTGGCCCACCACAGTCGTATCATCTGCAAACTTATAGATTGAGTTGGAGTTATATCTTGCCACACAGTCATGGGTGTATAAGGAGTACATTAGAGGACTGAGCACACATCCTTGCGGGGCCCCGGTGTTGAGAACCATTGTGGAGGAGGTGCTGTTGCCTATCCTGACAGATTGCGGTCTGTTGATGAGGAAGTCGAGGATCCAGCTGCACAGGGAGGGATCAAGTCCAAGGTTGCGGAGTTTGGTTATTAGTCTTGTCGGGATAATGGTGTTGAAGGCGGAGCTGTAGTCTATGAACAGCAGTCTTACATAGATGTCCTTATTGTTGAGGTGTTCGAGTGTTGATTGCAGAGCCAGTGAGATAGCATCTGCTGTGGACCGGTTGCGGTGATAGGCAAAATGCAATGGATCGAGACCGTCTGGGAGGCTGGCAGTGATCTGTCTCATGACTAGCCGCTCGAAACATTTCATGATAACAGACGTTAGGGCCGCCGGTCGGTAGTCATTGAGACAAGCTACCTTGTTCTTCTTTGGTACTGGTATTATGGTGGCCTTCTTGAAGGAGGTGGGGATCTCAGTGCGGAGGAGTGAGGTGAAGATATCTGCGAATACACTCGCCAGCTGGTCTGCGCAGGCTCTGAGTGCTCGCCCAGGGACTCCGTTGGGGCCCGTCACTTTCTGCGTGAATCACTTTCAAGAAGGCAACTCTTACCTCTGAGGCTGTAAGAGTGGGTATGGGTGTGTCCAGGGCTGTTGGGGCAGGTGGCACTGATACATTGGCTGACTGCTCAAAGCGGGCATAGAACTTGTTCAGATCATCGGGTAGGGATGCTCCAGCCCCAGATATTCCGCCTGGCCTTGCTTTGTAGCCTGTGACCTTGTATAGGCCCTGCCATAGTCGTCGTGGGTTTGTGTTGTTGGCCTGGGACTCTAGTTTGCTGAGGTATTGTCTTTTTGCATCCCTGATGGCATTCCGTATGTCGTACCTGGATTTCTTATATAGGTCAGGGTCGTCAGACTTGAACGGTTTTATTTACTGGCTCAGCACGCTTCAGTTGCTGTTTGTAAGCTGGAAGTAGGAATCCCGACTTGTGGTCGGATTGCCAAAGTGAGGTCGGGGAATGGAGCAGTAGGCTCCTTTGATGCTCGTGTAGCAGTGGTCCAGGGTGTTTGCACCTCTGGTGGAGCAGGATATATGTTGATGGAGTTTGGGTAGGACCTTCCTGAGGTTGGCCTGGTTGAAATCTCCGGCCATGATTGTCAGGGCTTCGGGATGATTTGTTTCCTGGTTGTTGATGGTGGAATGTAGTTCGTCAAGTGCTTTCTTCATTTCTGCCTGGGGTGGGATGTAGACTGCTGTGATGAGTACAGAGGTGAATTCACGTGGGAGATAGAAGGGGCGACACTTCACGGTCAGGTATTCCAGGTCTGGGGAGCTATGGCACGCTAGGGACACCACATCCGAGCACCAGGAGGTGTTGATCAGGAGGCAAACACCCCCGCCTTTCGACTTGCTGAGGCCTTCGTGCGAACCATTCGGTGGATTGAAAAACCTTCGGGTTAGATGGCACAATCTGGTGTGGCTGGAGTGAGCCATGTCTCAGTGAGGCATAGCACACAGCAGTTTCTCACTTCACTCTGGGAGGTGGGTCTAGCGTTGAGGTCGTCCAGCTTCTTCTCAATCGCTTGGACGTTCTTCAGGATTACGCTGGGGAGAGGAGTCTTGAAGCCGCATAATTTAAGTTTCACCTTCAGGCCGGCATGTTTTCCCCTCTTCCTGGGTCGACGGCTGCTCTCGGCTGGCAGGGTTGGCTTTGCGTAAAGTAGGTGATTGCGTTCGGAGGGGTCCTGGATGGTGGTGGTGTCAGGGTCACTGGAGGAGGTTGTGTGTGGGCTGGTCTGGACTTGTGGGGTGGTGAGGTTGGGTTCACCTTCCGGTGGGGACAGGCAGGTACCTGTCGCTCCATGGTTGGCTCGGGCATTCCCGCTTCGCTGGCGAGGCCCTGTGCCCCCGCGGTCTAGTCACGCTGGGGTTGGCCTTGGTGGGGGTCTGGAAAGGACTCGTCTTTTACCTTTTCTTCCTCCAGGTGCTTCAGGATGATGGGCAGGCTGAACACCACGTGGTTGGGTCAGGTCACGTGGTCTGAGTCTGGAGGGAACGGCCACGTGGTTGGACTCGGTGTGGGCCTAGTCAAGCCTCCACCAGGGAAAGGATGCAGCAGTTCTCCTGGGCCAGGTAAGTTAAAGAGTTTTTGCTGGGGCCTTGGGTGTTCGCTGGGCGGGGTGGCTCCGGTCTGGGGTCGATCGCTGCTAGGGAATTCTCTGGATCCTGTAGGAATTCTCTGGATTCTATGGAAGAATAAAGATCAGGAGACCAGACAGAACGTCCCATCTTCTTTCTTGGCATGGCATCCTTTATGCCCAACGAAGAGGTCAGACGAGACCTCAACTGAAGGATAGCAACTCTAAGAGTGCAACTCTCCCTCGGTACAGCACTAAAGGGCCAGCCTAGATGTGTTCACGGGCTTGAGGATTTTAAACTCCTCCGCTGGTGGATGTAAAAGTGAGGGGGGGAGCGGGATGTAAAATTCATCCCGCCGCCTACTTGCTTGTTCCTGACGTGTCTGAAACTTTCCAGGGTGCGGGGAGGCTTTTAGTGACCCACCCCCTCTTGGGCCCCATCCGTGGGTGCTGGGGGATGCCCATGCCACACAGGACACCCAGCTGCTTTAACTGTGCGTGCGTGCTGCTGGCAAGGTTTTTTTTAACCTCTTTCACGGGATGCGAGGGCTCACTGGCAAGACCAGCATTTGTTGCCCATCCCTAATTGCCCTTGAACAGAGTAGCCTACTCGACAATTTCAGAGGCCAGTTAAGAGTCAACTACATTGCTGGGAGTCTGGAGTTCCATGCTCCTTGACAGTGACAGGAGGCTGCCCGGCAGTCAATGTATCCTGCTTCTTGGTGTGCATTGCCCATCAGTGCCCTCCTCTATGACACTCCATTGAGGTCCTCATCTGAGTTCCATGCAACAAACCCCATCTACAACTTCACCCTCTAGAGAGTTAACAAACAAACTCTCTGGAGGGCAAGCACGA